>NW_024064302.1:0-1555 GCF_009727055.1 Benincasa hispida | reverse complement strand
AGCTGAATGGTATCCTTGAAGTTTTGGCTGCGTAGAAGATGTGAAACTATGGACAGGACTTCCACTATGGTTGCACAAGTATGATGGTCCTTAACCAAGAAATCCACTCACTAACCGAAAATAAGACAATCAAATGTACGAAGAATAGAAATGCAAACCTTCGATCAGACCACAAAACTTAGTGAATATGCGTTAACAGCCACCCTTTTTGTCACAAAGGAGGGCCCATAATCTAGCTCAAATCGAGAAATGAGTATGGAAAATGTGAGTGACGCCTTACGGAAATGCAGAAAATGACATCTATCAATTGGTGTGCTCAAATGGCTGAATCTCTTAATGTTGGTGTTCCATGGATCATGTGCCAACAAAATGATGCCCCACAACCTATCATTAATACGTGTAATGGACACTATTGTGACAACTTTACTGCTAACAATCCTAATAGCCCAAAAATGTTTACTGAAAATTGGGTGGGATGGTTCAAGAAATGGGGCGATAAAGACCCTCACAGAACTGCAGAAGACGTAGCATTTTCTGTGGCTAGGTTTTTTCAATCTGGTGGCATACTTAACAATTACTACATGTACCATGGAGGCACCAACTTTGGAAGAACATCGGGCGGTCCATTCATCACTACGTCTTACGATTACGACGCCCCACTTGACGAATATGGGAACTTAAATCAACCCAAATGGGGGCATCTTAAACAACTCCATGCATCAATAAAATTGGGAGAGAAGATTCTCAAAAATGGCACTCACTCAAACCAACACTATGGTAGCTCTCTCACTTTAACGAAGTTCTCCAACCCATCAACAGGGGAGAGGTTTTGCTTCTTAAGCAATACAGATGGTAGCAGGGATGCAACCATAGATCTGCAGACAGATGGAAAATATTTTGTGCCAGCTTGGTCCGTGACCATTCTTGATGGTTGCAACAAGGAGGTTTACAATACTGCAAAGGTGAATTCTCAAACATCTATCTTTGTGAAGGAGCAACATGCAAAAGACAATGCAAAACTCTTGTGGATGTGGGCTGCAGAGCCCATGAAAGACACATTACATGGAAGGGGTAAATTTAAGGCGAACCATCTTTTGGAACAAAAAGGAACTACTGTTGATGCCAGTGACTACCTGTGGTATATGACAAACGTTGAAACCAATGCAACATTTCCTCTTCGAAATGTGACTCTTCGAGTAAATACAAAAGGTCATGTGCTTCATGCTTTTACAAATAGAAGGTATATCGGGTCACAATGGAGGAGCGATGGGCAGAGTTTTGTGTTTGAGAAACCTATTCTACTAAAATCGAGAAAAAACATAATAACTCTTTTAAGTGCCACAGTTGGATTGAATAATTACGGTGCATTTTATGACACAGTGCCAACGGGAATTGAGGGAGGTCCTATTTTTTTAATTGGAGAAGGAAATGTCACAATTGATTTAACTTCAAACCTATGGTTTTATAAGGTTGGACTAAATGGAGAAATGAAGAAACTATACGACCCGATGTTCTCACAAAGAACAAAATGGAGAGCATTAAATAACAAGTCTAT
>NW_024064301.1:0-1712 GCF_009727055.1 Benincasa hispida | reverse complement strand
CCAATATTTATGGCCAACATGATGTGGTTCTTCACCTTGATGCTGAGCTTTGACTCTCTTTTCCTCTTATTGTTCTTTGCTTTCATAAACATACTTGCACTTTTCTATCCCTAAATTTGTACAATAGAAAAGTTATGGATTATCATGTATGTGTTTCTTAATCTATCTTACCTTTTGTATTTGTACTGTTTTTATAAACAAAAATATGGTTCAATTACAAATTGAGTTTCCAACTTTGATGATTATTGTTTCTATCTTAAGCCATGAGTTTACTTCTTTGCATTTCTTGTAATTAAATCTGCATGCTAGTCGCATTCATGTAGTTTTTAATATTCGGCGATCTGGGCACAACCAGGAAGATGATGAACTACTATTTCTTGGTGAAGGACCAAATCTCGTACAAAATAAATGCCTAACTCCACATGTTTGGTGTGAGAATGAAGAATAGAATTGGCACTGAGGTGAACAGCTCCTATGTTTTCACACAAGAGTTTAAGGAGAGGAAAAAGGTATTCCAAGTTTAGTAAGAAGAGATTTAACCTAGAGAAGCTCCATCGTAGCACTTGCAAGACAATGAAATTCTACTTCACAGCTTGACCGAGATATAATGGAAAGCACCTTGCGAGTCTGTAAGACTCAATTTCAAACATCAAAACAATATGGGTAGGCCAAAACTTAAACGAAATTTCATGGATATTGCCAATATGAAACTTGAGGAACTTATGGGATCTCTACTTACTTTTGAGATGTATTTTGATAGGAAACGTATCAAGAAAAACCAAGGTATTGCCCTACAATCCTCGGTAAATTATCAGTTTGAAGGTAAATTTGTAGAATAAGAAGAATCTCTTGTTGACTCGATATCTTTTCTACATGAACAATTTTGAAAGGTTCTAAAGCATTTTGAAAATAAATCTGGGAATTATGTGCCTATGCATGATAAAGAAAGTGGAAGCACATATTCAAATCCATATAGATCTCAGAATCAGAAGTAGAATGTTGATAATTCACAAAATAAAAGAAAATCCTTTTGGTGCAGGGAATGTGAAGAATATGGTCATTATCAGTCTTAATGTCCAAATTTTCTCAAAAGAAAGAGTAAGAGTTATGTGTTAACTTTGTTTGATAAATATTCTGAAGATATTGGTGATTATGAAGAAGATATCAAAGCCCTTTGTTAGTAACATTTCTGAGGACATTTATAGGGATAAAAATCAAGAAAAGTTGTGTAAGGACATTACTAACGAAGAAGATAAAGATTCTCGTGAATCGATTGAAACTTCTTATCGTACTTTACACCAATAATGCTTAAAGGATGTAAAATTCATGGATATTCATAAAGAAAGAATTGAGTCGCTTATTTCTGATAATCATAAACTGATGACCACTGTCTCTGTTCTTAAACGTGAGCTAAATCAAGTCAAGACTGAGCTGGAATCTATATATAAATGCATAAAGATGTTGAACTCAGAAACAAATGATATTGATAAGATATCGCATCAAGAAAAGAAAGTTGGTGGTTTAAAAGGTCTTGAAACTTTAAAACAAAGAGAAGAGTTCATGATCAATCATTTTTAGAGGAAACAAAACATTACTGGTGGATGTAATTAGAAGCAGATGTCGGCACATGTGTCCTCAATCATTTTTAGTTTTTAATTGTTCTATATTTGTTTACAAACTTATTTCATAAAATCATTTAATAATACTTCTAA
>NW_024064300.1:0-1266 GCF_009727055.1 Benincasa hispida | reverse complement strand
ACTTTGTATGAGGCAGACGAAGGAGAAAACACCGATCGCGTAAACGACTGGGCAAGTGGGAGATGGCGGAGACCTATCGTATAGGTCGATGCCCAATCGTTTAGATAAAACTAAGCGATCGTCTAGTAAAAGCTATGCGATCGTTTAGCTCGATTTGTCGCCTACAGACTCTGGGTAAACGATCGTCTAGCAAAACTATGCAATCGTTTAGTAAACATTGCACGATCGTTTAGCTCGCCCAACCGTCGTTTAGTAAATCTGTATTTACTTGACGACTCCGTGAGTTTTTTTGCGCTGAGAGAAAAAACTCAAAAAACTTTTTCAATCGTTTGTAAAACTTTTTTTTTTCAAAATAGGAAAACCACTTTTCTTTTAAACTTACGGTTACCATGAATCCAATAGTCACCCACTAATTTGGTTATTTAAAGAAAAAGAATTAATTATCCAATAATTAATATTATTATAAATATAAATGATAACTAACTTATCATACTATATTTATAACCTATCGTTTTAATATTTCATCTCATGAAACACATACACCATAGTTCTTTTTCTATTCCATGGTACTTAATGTAAATCTCATTTACATCAATCCTCTACTAGATGTATCTTATACATCATACCGATTATATCATATATAATCAAAATACCTCTTATCAATTTGAACATTTCAAATCAACACCAAGAACTGATCCTCAACTGAATCCATTGAGCTACCAAGGGGACCTCATGGACCTGTAGCTCGAAGCTCCAATGGTATGTGAATAACAGACTAAACTCTTTAGTCATGGGATCCACCATCTGTTAATTGTTAGGCACTCCACTAAAGATCGACAGCTGGACTCTCCTTACCACACATATATTATGTGTTCATCTTAACCAATTAGCAGTGCGACAACCTTTCAGAGATCGCTCGTAAGTACAGCTGGGCCAATAACCGTTATGCCCCTATAGTTACATCTGTCTCCTTAAGTACCACTGATTCCTCTAATGAACATAAGTCATAGTCCATAGTCCTACTATGACTTAGTCTTCTCTTCTAAAGAGAATCTGTGGCCACTATATTCAAGCCCCGGAATCAGCCCTTAAGAGAGAAATCTCTCTACTTATCCTATCTTTGGGAAAGGAGTGAATTTCATCTTGTGGATTGAGTTCCTAGCTCCCAGATCAGACAAGTCTCCAAAAAGGTAGGCATGTTAAGTTGGCAATCTGGCCACTCTCACCCATACTAATCAAAGGACCACCCTCAAAGGCAGGAGTTCC
>NW_024064299.1:0-1578 GCF_009727055.1 Benincasa hispida | reverse complement strand
TGACTCAATATGCTTACCATTTTAGGGATTCGTCTGATTGGAGAGCTGGGAATACAACCACACAAGAAGGAATTCACCCATTCTCGTTGTTAGGGTAAGTAGATAAATTACTCCATTAAGGGCTGATTCCAGATCTTGAGCAATATGAAGCCACATTCTCTCCTGGCCCGAGAAGAGTCCAGTTATAGTTAGACTATGACTGATTATTCATTAGAGGGATCAATGGTACTTAAGAAGTTAGATATAACTATAGGGGTAAAATGAGAATAATGACCCAGTTATACTTACGAGCATTTGTGAAGGGTTACTATACCGTTGATTGGTTATATCCAACGGACACATAAATATATATACAACGATTTTTAGTGGAGTGACCAGCAGTTAATGAAAATTAATTAATTTAACTAAAGAGTTTAATTAATTGATCTCGTATCATTGGAGCTTTAATCTGTAGGTTCATAAGGTCCCCATGTTAGCTTAATAAGAATTAATGAGAACCAAATTAATTTTGGATTAATTTGAATTGCTCAAAATAATTAAAGGAAATTGATTGTATATGAGATAATTAATATAATGTATGTGTAAGAACCCTAGTGAGGGGAACCTTGGGCAGAAACGAGATCATTCCAAATCCCATTTATTTTGAAAAAAATATTTTACAAAAACAAAAAGAACGATATCATGCATTTGAAAATAATATACAACATGCTTTTAACTAAACAGAAAAGAAGAAAAGAGTTTTAAGAAAACCTTACTTTTGAAGACTGTTTTCAAAAGTGATCCTTTGATCTCCAATTGATACAACCACAAACGCGTCCTTGGTATTCTCTTGGATGATAGATCCAGGAGCGGAGGGCTCTGACTATTTTGGATTGAGGTAATGGAGAGGATGAAGAGAGGAGGAAAATTGTTTTTTTTTATTATTAGAATTATAGAGAACCCCTCTTCTATAAAAACCACACACCTTTTCTATCTTGAAGGAGAAGGAAGAAGAATCCCTATTGGAATACCACATTCCCCTGTCATGTAAATGGGGGAGTAACTCCCTCTTCATAATTAATTTTTTAAAAATAAAATTAATTAATTTTCATAAATAAATTAAATAAAAAATAATAATTTTAATAAATAAAATAAACAGACTATATATATAATTAATTTAATATATACCATATGACTAACTACTATTAATTCAAAGATATACTATAAACATATGTATATCAAAACTATACAAAAAACCAGTTCGAATATTGATCATATAAAATATAACATAAGTTCTTCTCCTCAACATTATGATACTTAATATAAATCATTTACATTGAATTTCAATTATATGAATAACACAAAGTAAATATTGAATCATATCCAATAATAAATTCCTCAAACATACTTTAAGTAAGTATCAAAATATATTAAAGAATTATATCATATATAATAAATAAATTTAATATATACATAGAAATTCCTCATAATTGACAAGTTCAAAAATAATCCAAACTGAATCCACATAAAATGCCTGTTGAACCTACTAGAGGGACCTTATGGACCTGTAGCTTGAAAGCTCCAATCGGTACGTAATAA
>NW_024064298.1:4540-6690 GCF_009727055.1 Benincasa hispida | reverse complement strand
CTTCTAAGTAAAATAAAACTATGAACAAGGCTACTTCTATCTAAGGGGAAAATTCTCTAACTGTCAAACTCCTTCATTGAAGGTGGCCTTTGGTATTTATAGAGCTTTGGGGTGAAAGGCTTCTTCTCTTTTATGATTGCATTGATGGGATAGCATTAATTTTTTATGCCGAATATTTGTCACCAAAAAGTTGAGTTTACTTGCTACAGTAGATTGTTAACGCCTTGTCAACTCAATTCGGAATCGACCGTTATCAGTTTTCTATCCCATCATAATTTATTACGCTTTTCACCCAGATGCGCCCACCATGATGCACGGCTCTATGCGTCTACCTTTTTGAGCAAATAATTGTGAGCGCAAATGATCGCATAGCCTTGTGTTAACATAATCTCTTCATGCGCTCGACCGTTGATTTCTTTAGATCACATTTTCCACCTTGCATCAACACATTTTTTGCACAAAAATACATAAGTTAATTGTTTTCATGCGATGGACGCATGCGATCGCAATATTGTGAACTTAATGCTTTTGGATGCAATCTTGTGTATTTTTATCATCACAATCCTGCATTTTTTAATAACTTAGTACTGTAATAACGTGTACTTGTACTCGTTATTAATATACTTTATCGCAATTCGAAGAATTACAAAGACTAGAGAGAAAACGATCAACGACTGATAATTAAAAATAGTAACGCAAACAATGTGGCCATCGCATCCCTGCAAAACCAAATGAATTTGATGATGAATCTAAAACAAGGCATCGCAATTAATAGCCCAGGAATGCATAGGGGGTAGGTCAACACAATCGATCAAACAAGTGCAAGTTGTGCCACTTGCGGAGAAGCCCATCCGATGGAACAGTGTTCGAGGAATCCACAATCTGTTTACTTCATAAAGAATAACCCTTTCTCCAATGCTTACAACCTTGGGTGGAGAAACCACCCCAACTTTGCGTGGAAAAATCAATAACAAAATTTCCAACCCATGGTGCAAAAAGAAGGGCCGCCAGGATTTTGCCCCCAAACAAATGGTCAATCACAAAATCAAGCTAGCAGTTCACAGGCGCCGCAATCTTTTGAGAACTTACTAAAGCAATATATTGAGAAGAATGAAACAGTACTCTAGAATTAGGCGATGTCTATCCGCAATCTAAAAATTTAGATAGGACAGATTGCGGGCAAGCTCAAAAGTAGATCGCAAGGGGCATTGCCAAGTTCAACTGAGCTTCTGCGAGACTCAGGGAATACGGGAAAGGACCGCAAGTAAGTTGCATATTTGCTCAAACTTCTAAGCTTGAGTTAGGAAACACACAGTTGAAAAGACGCTAGATAAAAATATGGGGTATGCATGCTATAATAAACCTGTTTTATGTCCACTCAGAGTAATTGTAAAAAATTGAGAGGAGAGAAACATTATGTGCGTATACATTAAAAGTGAACTCTAATCAAATAGGAAGAATCGTTCAAATCCTCCCTAAAATGCATGTTTAATTACGTGTTTTATTATTCCAAACGCTCCGTGTGGGATCCGATCACTTATAAAATAAACCCTAAACACACGGACCCAAAGCCTTTATGTGTAATAATGAAGAAATCAAGACATGAAGATCCATGAACAGTGGAAGATCGTCCAATTCAATCGAAATTGAACATAAACAATACAAGTACAAGAACGAAACTAATAGGTCCACCCACTAAGAAATTGCACAGCTTTTAGGAGGAATCAAGGATAAAGTATGCAATCCAATTGAAGAACCATTCTTCAAACTCCATCGAATCATCTACAAGCGTCATAGCAACACAACCCTCGGAACGCACAACCAGGCAACACGATCATACAGCCACGACACACAAGATCACGAACCCAACGAACAACCCTTCACTCCTCGAAACCAATCGAGTTGAATGAGAAACACCCACCACAAGGTTACGCTGTAATCTTTGAATTGAAAATCCCGGAGTTTGTGGGTTCTGTGTGGACTGCTGAGAAAGAAGACAGAAGGATAAAAATCTGTTGTAAACGATCGAGCAAGCAGAATGCGAAGTTGTTTCGCCATAGACAACTGCTCGATCGGGTAGCATATTAAATATGCACCAAAGGCGTTTACTCATAGTAACACCATCCAAAGCCAACGCATAGAATTATGGT
>NW_024064298.1:3027-4515 GCF_009727055.1 Benincasa hispida | reverse complement strand
AGTTACATATCAACATCCCTTTCGCTTAAGCGATTGAACAAATGCCAAAATATGCAAAGTTTCTGAAGGACCTGGTGATGAAGAAAAGGAGCACAGGTAAGTTCGCAACAGTGGCATTTACACAACAGTCAAACACCATTATTCCACCGAAAATGCACGACCCTAGAAGTTTCACAATATCCTGCTCGATTAGAGGGATATATATAGGTTAAGTGCTTTGTGATCTCAGGGCAAGTATCAACTTAATGCCCCTTTCAATTTTTAAACAGTTGAATCTGGGGCAGCTGGCGCCCACGACGGTCACTGTCCAACTAGATGGCAGGTTCCTAGTTCATCCAGAAGGGAAGGTGAAGGATGTCCTGGTCTCAATTGACAAATTTATCTTACCGACGGACTTCATCATCCTCGATTATGAAGCGGATAAGGATGTACCCATTATTTTGGGATCACCATTTTTATCCACTGGTTTCGCTCAGATTGATGTGTACAAGGGAGATATCACGCTAAGTGTGAATGGAAATAAGCTCAGGTTTGATATTATGAAGGCCATGAAATATCCGGAAGAAGACCTAATAGATTTCCACAATGAACCCAATTGTTATGAAGAAGAAAAGTCTAAAGATGAAGATGAAAGAGAGGATACAACCGCATCCATAGAAACCTGCAATGCGATTGTGGAAACAACAACCAAAGAAGAAAAATTGACGTTGAATGAAGAGAGAAAAGTACAAAAACCATCCTTGGAACAACCAACCGCTGTGGAATTGAAAACCTTGCCAAACCACCTGAAGTATGCTTTTCTAGGGCAAAATAAAACTCTACAAGTAATAATTTCCTCTACACTTCAAGAAGAACAAGAGCATGCGTTGCTAAGCATCCTGAAGAAGTACATAAAAGCCATAGGATGGACACTAGAAGACATTAGAGGAATCAGCCCGCATATTGCATGCACAGGATACGTCTTGAGGAAAATAAAAAGGAATCGATTGAACATCAATGCAGACTAAACCCTGCGATGAAGGAGGTCGTGAAAATAGAGATAATCAAATGGTTGGATGTAGACATTATTTATCCAATCGCCGATAGCATGTGGGTCAGCCCCGTGCAATGTGTGCCCAATAAGGGAGGGATAACGGTAGTCCCAAATGCAAATAATGAATTAATACCAATGAGAACCGTCACTGTCTTGCGGATCTGCATGGACTACCACAAACTTAATGCGGTGTCGAAGAAGGATCATTTCCTCTGGCCTTTTATTGACAAGATGCTAGACCGCCTAGCATGAAATTATTACTTCTACTTTTTGGACGGATATGCAGGCTACAACCAAATCATAATTGCTCCTGAAGACTGATAACGGCCAGAAATGCACGTTATTACAGTGCTAAGTTATTAAACAATGAAGGTTTGGATGATAAAATATGTTTGATTGCATCCAAAAAGCATTAAGTTCATAACATTGCGGTCACATGCGTTCATCGTATAAAA
>NW_024064298.1:0-1587 GCF_009727055.1 Benincasa hispida | reverse complement strand
AGAGCCTGGTAGCAATTTTTTGCTGACTGAGGCTTTTACACTGTCAATCTCTATTCGGTTCCAAAGATATTCCTGCTTCTACAGGCGACGGCCCTCTCTTTGTTCTGGCAGCTTCTGGCGCTCTCCCAAGCTAACTAGAACGATCCGTCGTACAACCTTCTTCTCCCGTGTTCGCCGTAAAATGAAAGAAATTCTACGAAAAAGGCTAAATTATGAACAGAACGGTGAACTCGTAAAGACTGTTGAACTGATTAACCGTTTTTCTGAAGGATGCCTCTGGTATTTATAGAACTTCCAGGGTGAAAGGTGGCTTCTCTCTCATGATTTCACAGATGGGATGGCTTTAATTCCTAACTGATGTAACGTATTTGTCACTGAAAAGCTGAATGTACCTGTTCGTTAGCATCTGTCAACTTAATTCAGATTCGACTGTTATCAGTTTTTTGTCCCATCGTGATTAATTATACCTTTCACCCAGATGCACCCACCAAGTTGCGCTAACCAAGATGCAGCTATCCTTCTTAGGCAAATGTTTGCGAACACAATCATTGCAAAGCCTTGCGGTAATGCTACACTCAATCAATGATTTCTATGATTGCAATTTTCACCTTGCGTCAACACATTTTCTGCACAAAAATACAAAAATCAACTGTTCCTATGCTATGAATGCATGCGGCCACAATATAATAAACTTAATGCTTTTTGGATGGAATCTAACAAATTTTATCAACACAAGCTAGCATTGTTTAAGAACTTAGCACTATGATAACGTGCATTTTTGCTCGTTATCACACCCCCAAATTTAAATAATGCTTGTCCTCAAGCATAAGCTAAAGACTTCCTTTAGAAAGTCAACCGCAATGTTCTTTTCCTAGATTTATCAAGGATACTTCGTTTAAATCCTATGTACCAAAGCTTCCTTAAGTCCTATTCAAGTCTCCTCTTAAAAAATTTTTAGACCTAGGGACCTCAAGCTTAACCTTCAAAAAGACTTTACTAACTTTCGGAACAATGCATGATTTATTTCAAAGAGAATTTTTTTTTCACCGGGATGTCAACTGTTTTTATCCTTGCATATTTCTTGACATTGTTATTTTTTCTGACCTTGCACTGATCCAAGTGCCTTGCCTTCATTTTGGCTTACCCCCACGTGTATCATGCAAACATCTAACTACGAGTAATGCGCTCTTCCTTAGACTAAAATCATACCTACTTGGCACCGGAGTTGCAGTCATTTATTTATGCTTTGATCCTGGTGACTTACTTTCGTTTTGGCTTGCCCCCACGTGTGTCATGCAGACATCCAACTGTGGGTCAGTGCCTTTCACAACTTAACTCTTATCAACATGGGTTTCCCACTGCATTGACAATGGAGTTGTTATTCTCAAAAAATATATATATTTTTAAAATAGTAAGGTCAAAAATAAATGCCTCACCGTCAAATTTAAAATGCGGCAATGTCCTCATTGCCAAAAGATTGAAATGAGTCATGCGATGTTCTTAGAAAGCTTCAAAAAAAGAGTTTGAAAGAAAGCTAGCAAACACCTAACTTCTAGAAATATTTCATGAGGTGACAATCTTAAAGTT
>NW_024064297.1:0-1263 GCF_009727055.1 Benincasa hispida | reverse complement strand
TAATATAAATTTCATAACATAAATATTATGTTAATTTCCATTAAAGAAAAAAATAGGATAACAGACTATAGACTATCTTTATTAGGTGTTAGTTTATAAATTAAATGAAAAATAACATAAAATTTCCAAAAAAAACAAAACTTTGGTTTCTAAGCTGGGATGAAAGTAAGAATTTAAGTTCTAAACTTTAGCTGGTTATGATTTAGTCTATATACTTTCAAATTTGTAATAATTTAGTTATAAATATTAATAAAATGATAATTTAGTCATTAAGTTTTATAATTTGTAATGCTTCAAACATTGTTATAAAAATTATTATTAAGATCTAATAAAATTTCATACACATGCAAATTGATAAACTGATTAAAAATAAAAAAATTTCAATAAACCATAAAAACTAAGACACTACATGATAAAAGTTCAAACTTAATGTTGAAAAGATTTTTCATGAGAGATATTAAATTGTTATAAATTTCAAAGGACATGTACTAAATTGTTATTAAAATTTAGGGACTACATTATTACAAATTGTAAAGTTTATAGACTAAATTATTAATTATTAAAGTTTATGAAATTGTTGCTCATTTCAAAATATAAAGACTAAATTGTTAATTATTAAAGTTTACATACTAAATCATTATAAATCGTAAAGTATATAGACTAAATCATTATCAACTAAAAGTTCCAGAACTAACTTATTACTTTTTTTAATACAATAAAGGTAAAAAAATTCGAATAAAATAAAGATAAAAAAAATTCGAATCACAAATTACTGTCTCTAACACACATCTATGTCTTTGTTCGTTCGAAGAAAGTTGAAGGATTAAAACTATTTTTCAACCTAAAATAAGTTAGGTTAAAATATTTAAAAAATAAAATCCCCCACTAAAACTCAAACTTTTAAACATTTCATTTTAATTTTTAATTTTAAAATTTTATTTCACTTTTATCGTTGAAATCATGGATGAAAATGGACAATGATTAATCCAAATGCTCCATTTTTTAACATAGAAAAATAAATAAAATAATTTAATCAAAAGAAATTGCCAAATGACATTTAAAAAATATATATATATATTTGCGGCAAAATCAATTCAGCTCTAAAAATTAAGGTTTTGTTTAAAACTTTTAAAATAATTATTAGTAGCTCTAATTTTAAAAAAATTAGCTAAAAGAAATAAAATAATATTTAATTTAAAAAATAAGTTAGAGTGTTTGATAAATAAATACAAAAATATATTATTTTAAATATAATAATTAAAA
>NW_024064296.1:0-1216 GCF_009727055.1 Benincasa hispida | reverse complement strand
AGACGGTTTTGAGAACGGAGCTCGTTTGGTGCCCCAAATGGCTATCGGGCCCGGCGGGGGTGCTCGGGGCCTAATTTTTGTTCGCGAACTTTCCGACGGGCGAAAATCTTAAAACGGACTTAGGGGTTCAGAACGATAAGTAAAAGTCGTGTGAGTAGATAGTTTTGGGAATGCAGCTCGTTTGGTGCCCGAAATGGGTATCGGGCCCCGCGGGGGTGCCTCAAGGCTGAAGTTTTGTGGAGAACTTTCCGGCGGGTGAAAATCTGAAAACAGACCCAGGTGTTCAGAACAATGAGAAAATCCGTGCGCGCAGACGGTTTTGGGAACGTATCTCGTTTGGTGCCCCAAATAGCTATCGAGCCCAGGGGGTTGCATTGGGGCCCAATTTTTGTTCGCGAACTTTCTGACGGGCGAAAATCTGAAAATGGACCCAGAGGTTCAGAAAGATGAGAAAAAGTCGTGCGTGCAAATAGTTTTGTGAACGGAGCTCGTTTGGTGCACCAAATGGCTATCGGGCCCGGCGGGGCCCAAATTTTGTGCACGAACATTCCGGAGGGCGAAAATCTTAAAACGGACCCAGGGGTTCAAAACGATGAGCAAAATCCGTGCGCGCAGACAATTTTTGGAAATAGCTCGTTTGGTGCCCCAAATGGCTATCAAGCTTGGCGATTATGCCCCGGGGCCCCATTTTTGTATGTGAACTTTCCTCAAATAGCTATCAGGCCTGACGGGGGTGCCCCGAGGCACAATATTTGTGCGCAAACTTTCCGAAGGGCGAAAATCTGAAAACCGACCGACGGGGAAAAAGTCTTGCGCAGACGGATTTCAGAACAGAGCTCTTTTGGTGCCTCAAATTGCACTCAGGCCTAGTGAGGGTGCCCCGGGACCCAATTTTTGTACGCGAACTTTCCGGCGGGCGAAAATCTTAAAACAGATTCAGGGGTTCAGAACAATGAGAAAAAGACATGCGCGCAGATGGTTTTGGGAACGGAGCTCGTTTGGTGTTCCAAATGGCTATCGCGCCCGACGGAAGTGTCTTGGTGCCCAATTTTTGTGCACAAATTTTCGGGCGACCGAAAATCTAAAAACGGACCGAGGGGTTCAGTACGACGAGAAAAAGCCGTGCGCGGTGACGGTTTTAGGAATGGAACTAGTGCCCAAATGGGTAATAGGCCCGGCGGGGGTGCTTCGGGGCCCAATTTTTGTGCACAAACTT
>NW_024064295.1:0-1022 GCF_009727055.1 Benincasa hispida | reverse complement strand
CTCATTGCATGGCCTTTGTCCAACGTATCCATCGTGCAAGCCATCTCACTACCATCGCAATCCAACTTAGCCATCGCAAGAGCCAGCCATCACCAACGCATAGGATGGTTGCTCGTCCTCGACTCACAGCTCGCTCGGCATCAACGCATCGCTCGTTTGGCATCGATGCATGGTGCTTAGTATGGGCGCTAGTCACCAATGCATGGGCGTGTAACATGGGCACTGGCATGGGCGCTCGGCAGCGTTTAACAGCGCTCGATGCATGGGCCCTCGACGCATGCCTTGCCCCTGTCTTTGCCTACACTTGTGCCATTCAACCCTTCAACGCATCACACTTCCATTTTCCTTCCTTCAGTCACATGCCATCCACAAACAACCTTTCCAACGCATCAACACAACCTCTTCCAATGCATTGGTCCCTTCCAACGCATCCCACACAACATTCTATAACTAGCCAAATTTCCAAATTTTTCCCTTTGCCCAAGTAATCTTTCCAAGATCTTATGGCCAATGTATAGCAATGCCTAGTCCAACACTTAGACAATTTTCATCGATTTAAGCTTTATTCAAAGCTACTCAAGGAAAAATCTATCCTACACTTAGAAATTTCTTTCACTTCAACATAGGATTTAACTTTCTCCTAGTTAATCCGTTAATCACCTGCTTAAATAGGGAAAATGGAAATCCGGGTTTCACACAAGAGGTCAAGACCGAGTTTGAAAAGGAAGAACTTTGCGTTGCTACTTGTTGAAATGTGCTCCAAAAGGTCAAGACAAAGTTGGGTTCAAAAGATACTTATGAACTCTTGAAAGGAGTTTTGTATCTGTATGGATGAACTTTGGCACAAAAGGTCAAGACAGAGAACAAAAAGGATGAACTTTGGGTTTCTACTTCTCGAAATGTGCTCCAAAACCCAACTTTGACGAAGTTGGGTTCAAAAGGTACTTATGAACACAGGAAAGGTGTTTTGTCGTGTGTGGACGAACTGTGGTACAAAAGGTCAAGACATAGTTTAAAAATGC
>NW_024064294.1:0-1215 GCF_009727055.1 Benincasa hispida | reverse complement strand
CAAACTATTTGTAAAAATATATATATATATTTTTAAATAAGTCGATGGTTGAAAATTCGACCTAGATAGGTCGAATTTTGAACCCTCGACCTTCCTTTCATTTGTACGTCGAATTTTGAACCCTCGACCTTGCCCTTCCTAACATTGAGTCTGTTTAATTATCATTCCGAAGACCTTCCTCTATCAAAAATCGTATTTCTAAATTTTCATAAGATCCCCCTGGAATTCCTTCCAAAGCTTGTTGAATAATTTTTACGGATTCTGTCATCTCAGCAAGTCTAACTAAATAACGAGCTAATGAATCTCCTTTTTGTCATTGAACTTCCCAATCAAATTCGAGAGCGAGATTATGAGAGAGAGCGAGAGCGAGATTTTGAGCGTGAGCATGAGCGAGAGCGAGAGCAAAATAGCAAGATTTTGATAGAGAGTGAGAGTACCGTACAAATTTCCCTTTTTTTTCCTTTTTAATTATTACACATTCCACCTTCTTTTTTCAAAAAATTTTCCATTTTATAAAAATAATTTCTAAAAATATTTTATTATTTTATTTAAACTCTAAAAAGAATAAATTAAAAAATAATAATAACTCATAAAAATAAAAAAAATGTAAATTAAATATCTCATTTATATAAAAATAATTACAAAAATAAATGTGTCCCACAAGGTGGACGTCGTCGATTTTGAACTGGTTGTCGTCGTCGACTTCGAACTTGAGGTTGCTCGGGTTCTTCTTGATGTTGCTCTGGTACCTCTGCAGGCGCTTCACAATATAAATATTCATTATGCTCTCCACGACCCCGACCATGTCCATGCACGTACGAAGACGAAGGACCAACCTCTGAGTCATAATGTCCTGAACCAAATACTGGCATCATCATCATCGGGCTAACATAATCAATTTGACTCTGCGTCTACGTCATAGGGGGCAACTCTTCCACATTATATGCAACCTCATCAAACTCATCCTCTTCCCGAACAGGTCCACTACATCTAGGAGCTGATGGACGAATAATAGGTATATCGTATATATAATAAATTTCCTCCATATAGCTTTGGTTGTCACTACATATAGCAAGAACCTAGTTCGGATCATTCGCAACCTCATGGAGTCTACTGTTGTTCGATCTCTGTGAATTATAAAACAATTAGACAATATTTAAAATAAATTTAAATTTAAAAAATTAGATAATATTCATTCATTTACCAGATGACCCA
>NW_024064293.1:0-7379 GCF_009727055.1 Benincasa hispida | reverse complement strand
CCGCCACTAAAGCCTTTTGAACACCGCCCAACGTTGTCGACTCGCCCAGCCGGTTCTGGAAGCCCGCCACCGCGGGCTCCAGTCCCTGATTCGCCTGCAACACCGCTTCGCTTGTCTCACCTAGCAGGCTTGAGCCGCTTTGCCCACCTCCAGCCGGTTTCTCCACCGTCCATCGCCCCGTTCCTGATTATTGTTAGATGCTCCATTACTGAAATTATTTAGTATTATGTATGTATTAGGGGACTCAATGTCAGGACCTTATTTCGGTTGGAGATCATTAGCTTGGATATTAATATCTAAATTTTTGACTTCGAGGTAAGTAATCTTACCACTGGAACTGCCCACGGGCCAGGCTTTAGTTGTATGCTAGCATGGCGTAGTGTATGTTATTGGTAAATTGTTAGTCATGTGATTTGATAGTATGACTTGAATCCTAATAGTATTTCTTGGCACGAGTACTGAAATTGGTTAAATACACACCTAAGCACTTTAATGTTAGTATGGATGTATGTATTTTCATATGTCGACGTCCGATCTACTGGGTCGAGGCATATTGTATGTTGTAGAATTATGATTGTAAGGTCTACATGAATGTTGTATAATTGTTGTTGAGGATTATGTGTATGTGATGGAGCCATGGTACCAAGGTTTCATCTATGTTTTAGGAATTGTACGGTGTTGCATCTTTGAATGTTGAGACTGTGTGAATATCCTCATTGATTAGTTAAATGCTCACCAGTTTTGTGTTTCCCTCGGATTCACCAGTTTGTGTTTCCTTCGGGATTCACCAGTTTGTGTTTCCTTTCAGATTCACCAGTTTGTGTTCCTTTGGATTCACCAGTTTTTGTGTTTCCTTCGGAATTCACCAGATTTGTGTTTCCTTTCGGGATTCACCAGTTTTTTGTTTCTCAATTTTTGATGTTTTCCTTCGGGATTCACCAATTTGTGTTTTCTTCAGGATTCACCAGTTTGTGTTCCTTCGGATTCACCAGTTTTGTGTTTCCCCTTTGGGATTCACCAGTCTATGTTTTCTTCGGGATTTCATCAGTTTGGGGAATACTTAACTACAATAGGATAGGACTCAGTCTTCTTGTCTGTTTCATGTGTTTATTGCCATATGCGGGTATCTAGAGGACATAGATGCCTAGCCTAACCCCAGTGGTGGGCTACTTATTGAGTATTTCATACTCATACTTTCTTATGTTGATGTTTCAGGTAAGTGTAGAGATGCACCGGCGATGCATAGCGGAATTCGTGATCGTGTCACTGGGACTAGTTTTACGCTTCCGCATCATGAGATTTAGAGTTCTTTTCATGTTCTCTTAATGTTTAGTTTTGATGTTTGAAACTTATTATTAAGACATTTTTTTTCATATGTATTTATTAACCTTTATGATTTATGGGTACCCTATTAATGTTTTTAACAATTGCATTTAATAAATGTCTTTTAAACTTCTCTTGTTTTAATTAGCTTTTATTTCAAATAATTGAGCGTCGTTTTAAATTCTTTGCATGCATTTATTTTAGTAACGACCTTACCTAAGTCCTAGGGGGTCGGGTCGTTACAGTTACTCACTGGGCTTCTAGCTCATGTTTCAAATGTTTTTCCCTCTCCAGGTAGCGGTCAGTTTTCATAAGACATCTTTGCTGCTGCTTTGCCACTCAAAGACTCAGGTTGAAGGAAGCTTAATTGAGGACTCTGTATTTGTTAATACATATGTATATGTCATATAGGGACTAGTATTGTATGTTGCGTTCACTAAGTTGTAATATTCATAAGCGTACGTATTATCAATGTTATGAAACCCTGTAATGTAAATGTGTTAAGTTTTAGGTTAATCTGTTCAGTATGTTGTGGAAATGTATGAATATCAGGATTTATGGCAGGTCAAACAAGTTAGTTAGGCAGTAAACGCCAGCAAAAGGGTTGGTAACTGCTGCAGTCACATCTCTTTCCAAGTTAAGAGAGTAATATGGGACAGGGTGTGACAGAATGTCATCATTGAAAACTTGAATAGTATCCCATGTGTTTCGTATTAAGCTCTCTTTTGCCTACAAGAGCTCTACATTTGTTCACATTTTCTTTAATTTTATTATACTCATATCCTACCTCCCTATCCATTATCCAATATCTTCAATCATCCTTTACTCCTAAAGTGTGACCCCACATTTTTCTTTACATTTAGACTTGAGCTTTGAGCTAAATAAGAATCTACGCCCTACACCATAACTTATAGTGGGGCAGTTGATGATTTTGTCATTGACCAACATTGTGACACTAATATAGTAGGGCAATTTTTATTTCTTCCATTGGTCTACACCATAAGTCCACTAAGATGTGATAATTTATCCTTATCCATACATTCGTCTACCGTACAAGGCTATCACCCATATGCTAGGAGACGACCTTTAAAGTGATAAGTGGTACTCATATTTTATTGACACTAGTTTGTTAATCAAGTTTCTTAATGACAAGCATAGTTTTTACACTTTGGTTGTGCTTTCAAAATTCACATTCATTTTTTTAACATCTTTCTTATCCATCTTATTCCAATTCTATTTGTATCCTCTCTCAATTTATGTGAGTCATTTTTTGAGGACAACGATTCAAGGATTAGATGTGCTAGCAATCTCAAGACGGATCTCATTAAGGAGCCAGCTTCGAAAGGTTAGAATGTAGGAGTATGCAATCAAAGACCTTCATTTTTTAGATCCAAACCGCAGCTTGTTCGTGTAAAGTACTAAAACCTCAAGGTTTTGTGATATAAAAAAAGTAAAAAGAAAAAAATACAAAAAAGAAAAAAAAGAAAGCAATAGAAAGGCAAATCTCACTAGTTTTTGAGTATTTCAAAAAAAAAAAATACAAAAATGACCATTCTCTTCTAATGTAAAAGCAAAGGACTACCCAAGAGGGCATACATATAGCTGGGCATTTTCAAGAGTTGAGAAAAACTTGCAAGTGTATTTGATCATTCTTTGAATAAGTTTGACATATTTGCTAGGGCAGCCTCCAACAAATAGCCAGAACAAATATAAGATGCATGAATTCAAGGAGATAAAATTGCCATATCGTGCTCGAGACAGAGATCATCTGCTTTTGAGCCTACTCAATTAAATTCATTACGCCATATAAGAGAAATATTGAGAAGCTATACCATCAAGTATCGTCTAAAGGATGATTCATTCTCTCCTTCAATTCCTAAACTCATGTTGTCACATTTCTTCAAGTGTATATTCTTGTTTGTTTCTCCATTCATTTCTACACATTCTTGTTCTCAAGTGTCAACATTTTTCTTTGTTCCAACATTTTTTTCTACATATATTCTTTCGAGAAACGAAAAATCTCCCTTCTCATCATCCTTCTTCTACTATTATTCTTTTAGAAAAAGACCTTTCTTATTCTCTAACTTGAAAGTCATTCTTTGAGTTTTTATTATTCTTTGAAATCATTATGTTTGTCGTTATTTCAAAAATCGGGATTAATAATAAATAGTCAGTCCAAATGAAGTGATGCCATATATTACTTTTAGGAAATTGTTAAAATAGTATATAAAATCCTTTTTACCCATCGAGCCTCGCCATACTTATTTTGCATGGTCAACTCAACCATTATGAAGCATTATGGCAACGAAAAGCATTTAAATTGTGTTCTTTATCAAAATTGATGACAATTTGCAAAAAAAGAAAAAGAAGAAAAAATAAGGGAAAAGAATGTTGCTTTCTTTCCAAAGACAAAGATAGAGCTTATTTTTTCATGATTTAATATCATTTGCTGGTCATAAGGGAGCCAAAGGTTAAGTAAAATGATTTTTTTATTAAAAAAAAAAAAAAAAATTTTTTTTTTTTAAAAAGCAGCCTCAAAACCATGTTGTCTTCAAAGTTGTGAATAATTAATGGGGCATTTTTCATTTAAAAACTCTTGTTATAATATTTTCTTAAAAAAAGAATAGAAAAGAAAAAATTCATTCATTTATCAACTTGTTGAAGAACTTGAAGAGCATTTGTTAAAAAATGCTTTAATAATTTTTGGAAAGAAAATATAGGGTTACCAAAGTAGCATCACTTTTTGTCTTGAAACTTCAAATTAAACGAAGTTGATTATATCACCAAATTATGAGAAAATTAAATAAGTTACAGCTAAAAAATTGTTGGATTTGATGTCCTAAATCTCATGGTCTTATTATATTTATTTAACAAAATAAGAGGTATTTTATTTGATATTAGTTGCATTAACTCACAAAAACTAATAAACTAAGATCCAGAGTTATCTTCTATAACTTAAACATGTATGTGGAGACATATAGGTGGATCATGTTTAAGTGGTAACCTAAACGGTCTGTAGTAGATGGATAGGAATGGGTACCTTATCTTGGGGACACTACGATTATGACCTGCTTTGTAATTCTTACAATTGTTGTAAAGTGCTACAATGATCTAGTCCTGATCATTCATGTGGAGACATGTGAGCAAGGGTATTCTATGAAAGAACTCATTTTATAGAGATCCTTGAGTGGAAGCGGATCGTTCAAATTCTATTTTGATTGAAAAACTAAATTTACAATGAACATTCAATATATGCATTCATAAAAAAATTACAACATGCCTTTTTATAAAGAAAAAGGGTTTAAGAGATACTAACTTTGAAGAACTTTTCTTCTTGTAAATCCCTCGAATGATCATGAACTCAAACACAACAACAAAATTGAAGACTTTCTTCAAAAACTTCATGAACCAAAATAGACACTACCACAGGGAGCCTTCGGTATTCTCAGGGTGAGAGTCCACGAGTGGTGGGCTCTGACTATTTTAGTTTGGAGGGTTTGTTTGAGTTTGGAGGAGGAAGAAGATTGAGAACATAGAACGTTTCTGTTCTTCAATCGTCTAGGTTGCCTTGTCGTGTAATGTTGTCTTTTCAGGAAGAAAAGAAAACTATTTTCTTTATCCCATTTGCCACAAAAAACCAATTAACCACCTACTAAGGTGGTTAGAGAGAAAATAGAAATTATTATTTAACATAATAAAATAATATAAATAAATATGATAAACTAACTATCATCTTATTTATATTAAACTATATGTTTATATCAAATATAACATATAACCTATAGTTTTAATATTGTATCATATACAATATAAACTATAGTTCATTTTCTCTATTTTATGACATTTAATATAAATTATATTTATATTAAATTTAACAACTATGAATCACATTCATAGAAAATATATTTGAATCCCATTCATATATGTATTTCCTCAAATTAAATTATAATGTATCAAATACATTATAAACAATTATATCATATATAATTGAATCAATTTAATTATATCATATACCATTAAATTTCCTCTTATTAATTTAAAAAATTCAAATTATTTAATTTAAACAATACCTTATGGACCTGCAGTTTGAAGCTCTAACGGTACGTGAATAATTAATTAAACTCTTTAATTACATTATCCACCATCCGTTAACTGTCGGGCACCCCACTAAAGATCGACAACTCCACTCTTCGTACTACAGATATATTTCTATATCCATTGCATATAACCAATCAACAGTACGATGACCATTCATAAATTGCTCGTAAGATAGTTAAGCCAAATTACCGTTTTGCCCTTGTAGCTACATCTAACTCCTTAAGTACGGTTGATTCCTCTAATGAACATAGATCATTGTCCCACTATGACTAAACTCTTCTCGAGCCAAGAGAAGGTGTGGCTCACATTATTCAAGCCCCGAAATCAGTTCTTAAGGGAGCAATTTATCTACTTACACTTACATCGGGGAAGAAGTGATTTCTATCTTGTGTAGCTGAGTATCTAGCTCCCCAATCAGACGAATCTCCAAAATGGTAGACTTGTTGAGTCGGCGATTTGGCCACTCTCACCCATGTAAATCAAAGGACTGCCCTTATAGGCAAAAGTTCACAACTCACTCAGGATTAAGGTCATGTTCTTTATGGTCATCCTAGTGAAAAGAAATTCTCAATTATGAACGGCGTTATATAACGAGACTAAACATTTCGTGGTCCGGTCTATGACGAGCAGAAATGCACGTCATCTTAGGCCTTTTATTTAGAATTATGAGGGCTGTTCAGCAGAATATGCGGCAATTATGTTAGGAATTCATGATAAAATGAGTTTGCGTCGTTCAGTATCAAGAATCTCGGCTAACCCACTATTATGTGTTATTATGCATTCAATTGTCTATCTTTGTAGTTAACGTAGAAAGCGGACGCAGACGCGAAAACTGGGCTATCGCATAGACGACTGCATGCGGAGAAATTCTCCATCGCAAAGACGAATGCATACATTCATTGCATGGGTGTTGCGGTAATCGACCACATGCATCCATCGCATAGGAGTTGCGATCGTCAAGCGATTGCGGTCATCGTATAGAAGTTGCGGTAATCAAGCGAATGCGGTCATTGCAAGATTGCAGCTACATGATGATAACCATAATAGAGGGATGAACGCAAGGTTAATGGAATGGAAGCATCAATGCATATTTCGGGAAAATCAAAAGATGATGTTGACATTTCACCTACCACGCCATTAGCAGTAGAGATTCAGAAAAGGACCAACGCGCCGCGAATGTCAGAATCAGAGCAGGTCCATTAATGCTGTCGGCGATCAAGCTCTATAAATAGAAGCCGATGAGCAGAATTTCAAATCATCCAAGTTTCTACCTTCGGGTGGATCCTTGTGATCCAGACCAAAGAGTTAGAAGAAAGCTTGAGAGTTCTTCATCTCCTTCATCCATTTCGAGTGACGAACGGAGCCTTTGCCGGAGTTAGATCTCGAGAGAGTCAGCTCCACCGCCCTTCCATTGCACCACCGGTAGCCTTGACACACATCCGTTGGAAGCAAGACATTGCTTCTAGCTGGTCCTTTCATTTTCTCTTCTTTTCTTATATTGTATTGTATTACATTTTGGCTTAAGAAATTAATACACTTTGTGATCAATGCATTTCGATGTTTCCTTCGACTTCATCTCCATCTTCACTACTTAGCATATTTAACCTTCATTGCATCACTTAGTGAGATTGCTAGAGTATCGCATGCTTAATCATGCGGCATAGGAATATGAAGCATGTAGCAAACCACCGAGAGGTGTGCGTTGCGTGAGTATTGTGAGAAAACCTTATTTGTTTAGTGTGAAACTGTAGCAACGCCTGTCTGTAGGCGGACGCAACGCTTGTCTATGAGTAAAGTCAGCAACAACTAACTGCCCGGGAGGGTAAGTGGTTAGTCGTATTAAGCAATGTAAGCAAGTATTCGCTAGAGATAGGAATAATCTTATGTCAGCCAAGTTTATGCGGTTACCTTGTCTTATGAGTGCATCATTCATCATTTAGGCATACTTGGAAGAGTAG
>NW_024064292.1:0-7878 GCF_009727055.1 Benincasa hispida | reverse complement strand
GTGGATGCGCGTCAAGGCTGCCGGTGGTGCCATAGATGGGTGGAGGAGCTGACTCTCTCTCAACATCTAACTTTGGTTGAAGGCTCCGATCGTTACTCGGAATGCATGAAGGAGGTGAAGAACTCTCAGCAGTCTTCTCACGCAGTTTGTCTAGATTGCAAGGATCCGTCATAGGCGAATCTCAGGCAAAAACCTTGGATGCTTGAATTTCTGCTCATCAGCTTCTATTTATAGAGTTTGGGTCACTGACAGCATTAATTGGACTGCTCTGAGTCTAGCGTTCGGCGCGTTAATCCTTTCTGAAGCTCTGCCACTAATGGCGTGGTAGGTGAAATGTCAGCATTAGCATTGGATTTTCTTGAGGTAGATGCGTTGATGCATTCATTCCACCTACCTTGCCTTGATCCCATTAGTATGCGTTGTCGCGTAGCCACAATCATTCAATAAGCGTATTCGCTTAATACCGCAACAATACATGATGACTGCAATCGCTTGACGAGCGCAATTCCCATGCGATGGACGCATACGGCTGATTACTGCAACATCAATGCATTGATCGATGCGTTTGCCTTTGCGATGGAGTGTTTCTCCGTATGCGGTCGTCTGGTTTCCGCGTTTGCATTCATTTCCTACATTAGCTATAAAAATAGAACATTGAATGCATAATTAACGTAAAATAACGGGTTGGCTGAGATTCGACATGTTGATCGACGCAAGCTCACTTTCTCGTGAATTCTTATCATGATTGTTGCATATTCTGCCTAACAACCTTCATAATTCTAAGTAAAAGGCCTAAGATGACTTGCATTTCTGCATGAGATCACACCCCCAAACTTAAAATCATGCTTGTCCTCAAGCATGCGTTATACTCAAGAAATTCTAACTCACTTTCATGCTTTCTTTTGCGATGACCAGCTTCTTAGAATATAATTTACACACACCTTTGACCATCACTGCAATGCTCTCCTCCACTTTGGTTACTTCTTCAAAAAGATCTTGTCTAAGTTTAGATTCAGAAAACCTTTGCTCAAAAAATTTTATTCATTCACTGCAATTTTGTGTTTAGCTTTTGAGAATGCATTCATTAAAAAATACTTCAAAACTTTGCGATGGCTTATTCAAATGCGGCGTTGAACCTGGTTACACTCTTCATTTTGGCTTACCCCCACCTGTGTTATGCAGGCATCCAACTTCGGTTGTGTTCCATATTCAACTCAACTCTTGTCTCGTTTGATTTGGCTTGCGCCAGACAGACACTAGAAGAAATTTGGGCTTTAATGTCAGTTGACAACCAACATTAAAGATAGTGTTATTAAAGCCGTTTAATGTCGGTTGCCTTGTCGGTTTTAAACCAACATTAAAGGGCTTCAATAACACAACCTTCAATGTCGGTTGCAACCGACATTAAAGACCTTCAGTGAAATTTCCAACCGACATTAAATGTCTTTAATGTCGGTTGCAACCGAGATTAAAGCCTCTATTTTTTTAAATTATTAACCGACATTGAAGCCCAAATCTGTCCCTTTTTTTTTAAGTTCCGTTGCGAAATCCATTTTTTTGGTCCAAAAGTATAACATGACACATCATCATTGAACGTTGTGGCTATGACATATTATTCATGTATGGATTGTAAATCTATTACATTTAATCCACAAATTTTGTTACAAAATTATAATTTAAAAGGCTGTACAATAATTCAGGTCTTGAAAAACAAATTACAAGTAATACAAACATTATGAGATTACTATCTCCCTCCACTTGGTAAGTATGGATCCCTTCATAATTCTTCTTGAACCAACCCCCTAGCTTCAGCAGTGTCTGGTTATAGGCATCTTTGTCTGACCACTGTTGTTCAAAGGATTACAAATAAAAAAGGTTTAAGACAAAGAATTGAAAGTGAAAATGTGATAAGAATTCATATTCAACTAACCGTGTTTATTGGGAATGTGCATAAATGGTACATTCAAGGAAAAATTCTTGTAGTGAATGTGTTAGATCTAAAGTTCCCCAAGAAAAAGCATAAAGAGGTTGCGATACCAAATATTTACTCCTTTGTTGCATCTGCAAAACAAGAAAACTCAATAGTTGAATAAATGAGAGAATCTTCTTTTTAAAGATTTTGAAGAAGAGAAGCTTGGTTACCTAGATATGAGATACGAAGACGATGGAAAATTTTCGGCAGCATAACGATGTTACCACAACAAAACCCAAAATTTACCTTGAACCTGTTCAAAGAAACACACTCCCAAAAATATTTCACAACCACTTGTTCTCAACAGAACTATCAAAATTCCCAAAAAATGAATATTCAAAACCACATACATCAATAAGCAAATTTAGCTCACAATATACTTCAAACCTCAAAAGTTGTCACAAAGACTACCATAGTGCATGAATAACCTACAAACTACCATAGTGTGACCTACAAACTCGAGCACCTTGAATCAAATCTAAACTACAAATAAATAGTATCCATGAGTCATAAACGGGTGTTACATTCTAATCCAATATGGTCCAAAGAGAAATAAGCACATTATAACTTCTCAAACAGTAATTTTCATATCATTAGAGTCATTTGAAAACACTTGGAAACTGTGCTTAAAACTGCAAGCATTCAAAAATGCACTTACCAGGAACAATTTTCACCTGAATCCCTTGCTGTTTCAAGAAATCCATCTCCTCCCCACCCCTTCCAAACACCTAAAAAAATATACAAATAAAAAAGGTTTAAGACAAAGGATTGAAAGTGAAAATGTTATCAGAATTCATATTCAACTAACTGTGTTTATTGGGAATGTGCATAAATGGTACATTCAAGGCAAAAATCTTGTAGTCAACTTATCGAATGATCAAATAATTTAAATAGAATATTAGAATGATGCTTATCGAATCTTAATATGGAAAATGTTACTAATGTAATAGAAATATAGATTATGTTACAGAGCTAGATACTAACTATTTAAATCGGATGTTAAAGAACGCAAGTAGAGCAAATTCATCATAAATTCATACTTGTAATGATTTTTAGCTATATGCTAACCTAGCGTTTTCACATTTATTCTAGAATTTCTGGGACATTTTAAAAATTGAACTGAAATTTAAATATTCAACAAGAATTTCAGGAATATACACATAGATAACCATATAATAAGTTCAAATCTACATATGAGAATGATGGTTACAAAGTTCTAACCTTCATTGAAGGTTCCACGCTTAGTGAATGAATCTGTGCTCCTAAACCCAATGTCAACATTACACAACAAGCACTCAAGACACTTGTTAAAGTGTACTCGTTTGGTTCCACACCATCCGAGAGCATCTTGGCGAAGAAACTTAAGCTCCGAGCTGCTTGGCCATTATCACAACAGGAAGATACAACTGAAGTCCATGAAATCACATTCTTTTTCTTAATTTTCTTGAAGGCTCTTATTGCAAATTCCAAGCTCCCAAACTTAGAGTAGAAGTTTGAAAGAGAGTTTCCATATTTGCATCACGGGGATTGTTGGGCTCATGACTGCTGTACGTCACCAAATATTTCTCACCAGGAGAAAAATCAATTAACTTAACCTACATTTTATATATTAAAAGCTTAAGGCCTTTGGGACGTTTGCAAGCACTGTCAGAAGGTCTGGAGTGAAAAACAATAACAAACCTGTTGATGGTCAAAGCGAATTAGACGGTTAAAGGTACCTGCTCCACCTAAAACTGCAGCAACCTATCAGTGAATTGTTGCTAGGTAAGTCCCCAAATAGGACCACTGAACAAAACTCTCGGTCCAGAACTGTAAAAGAAAATTATTTAATTAAGATAGGGTTAACAGCCCAAGAGCAAAGATGCATAAATTGTATTAATATTATATCAATATCCCAACATCAACAAAAACAATCTAACCAGGAAAGAGTAGTAACTGTAGATATAAAAACATGTCCAATACTCAAGACAGGCTAAAGGATACTCACTTGACGCTTGTAAACAGGCTCAGGCTACAAATTTCTAGCATCATTCCAGAAAACCTCAGTATCGGAACCAGATCGGATAACAAATTGATCCCGTGCTTTTTCATCAGTTAGCCACTATTGAAGATTCTCTTTAAATGTTAGGAAGTAAATAGCAATTAGCATCATACTTCCACGACAACACAATTTGATCCATAAAATGACATTCTCCCATGGTTCTTTTTCCCCATGGAAAATATTTAGCTGAGCACAACTCCCAGATAACCTTCGAATGATCTATAAAACCCCCACCTTTCCCCAAGAAAACATATCACAAGAAGTAATGGAGAAGCAAAATCAAGTAACGTTGCAGATAGTTTACCCCAGGAGTATATGGGCTAATTTCAGGAGGGCCCACTCATTTGGGACTTTCATAAATCTGTCGAAGTCCTCAAACATGTTAACTGTGAAAATATGAGCTCTATCCAGCTTGTACCCATCAGTCTTCTCTTTAGCAAGCTCAGCCTCCTACAATATGACTGAAATTAAATGAGATGCTCAATTCATGGATCAGAACTACAGTATTACACACAAGACAAATGAGATTACACACACACACACGAAAAAAAGGATGTACAACAAAAAGCCTGGAAGCTCAGCTTAGTGCAAAAACAACTATAGTAACAAAACGTATAGGAACATAATTCCATGAAGGTAAACATACTCTTGAATGAAACACATGTCTAGTGGTAATCCAAAATATCACATTATCATATAGTGCACACTTTCTGAATGCTAGAAAGTTTCCATTTCAAGACCATTCTAACAAGGAATATTTACGATGTACCACTAATGCTGTGCCAATATATTACTGGTATGCAAAGACAATGAGAGATTAGGAAATAATCATAACAGGTTAAGTCAAACAAGTCATTAATTCATGAACATCAAACTACCTCTATAGTATTTATATTCCACCTTTAAATGGAAGATAGGGTGATGGTAAAAGAGAGGTGTAAGACACCATTACAATGGATGGACTGTGGAGGATGAAAGTAGTCCCACCCAAAGGGACTAGAGTTAAGTACCAGCTAAGCTAGAAAGTAAGATGAGGTTACAAGTTTCTATCACTCTATTGAACTTCATCAAATGCCAACAAGAACCAAAAGTGGCAAAGATAGGAGACTTTCATTTTATCTTAAACAAGATTTATACCATAGAACATTTTTTCTTCATAATACTATTTAAAATACATTTTGATTTGATAAATATATGAAGTTTCAGAGAAAAGTTAGCAGAAACAACACAAGAGTGCGTGAGATAATGAGAAAGTACTTGTGGGATGTCGTACTCAATAAAACAGTAACCTAAATTTTTCTGTGTAGTAGGGTCAACAGGCATCCACAAACCATCATCCTTAATTACTCCAATCTATACAAAAATTTTACGAACAACACCTTCGAGCTTCTCAAACTTCTCCAGAGGAACAACCGGAAGATTTTCAACAACTATAATGTTTCCAAATCCAGAATCAAACTCTAGACTCTCCTCTTGTAGAACCTCTTCATCATCACTATATACATAATTGCAGAAAAATGAAGGAATATGAGCCACGAAATGGAAAAACGAAAATAAACGAATAAACCCATCACGTTTCAAAGGAGAGCTCAGAAAATGAAAATTAAAATACAAAATCAAATGATAAAAGTATAAAGCTTTGACCTAATGATTCCGAAATCCTTGCTAGGAGGGAGATGAATAGCGTCAAAATCAACTTGGGAAAGATCTATCCCCGACCAGCCGTTTCCTCAATCTCCTTCATCAGCATCACGTCCGCCATGATGAACTAACTAGCTCTGTCGACGGCAAGATTTGAATGAGCAGTAGATCTTCCACTGCAAGGATTTATTTAACGTAACCTAAGATCATTTTCGTAAGAAAGAAACAAAATGTCTGAAAATATATTGAGGAAGGGAGGGAAAAGAACTGACGATTATGAGAAGAGTATAGAGATGCCAGCATTAAATGGAGAAACCAATCGGCAAGGGCCAGATGCAGGATGTTGCACCGAGAAAGCTGGGTGATACTTCGACAGCTGAGAGTGCAGCGTGCGGTGGCAGTCGATGAGATGGTGTCGAGCAGGAACGACGACTGGTAATGGGAGGGCTGTCTCTTATACACATCTAGATGTGTATAAGAGACAGGTTTAAAACCGACATTAAAAATCCCCTTTTTTTTTTTTTTTTAAAAAACCAACATTATACATCCGGTTTCCCTTTTTCCAACCGACATTAAAGTCCAAAATTCTTGTAGTGAGAGGAGTTGCGTAAATGCGTTGATCCTGACGACTTGCCTTCGTTTTGGCTTGCCCCTACGTGTGTCATGCGGACATCCAACTACGAGAAAGTGCCTTTCACAACTTAACTCTTATCAACATGTGTTTCCCCATTATGTTGACAGTGGAGTTATTATTCCCAAAAGCTCACTTCAACTTTTTTTTTTTTTGTATATAATATATTATCACAATATAATGAATGCAATTCCCCGAGACCGCTGCCACCCCCAAACTTAGAGGTTGGCAGCATTCTCACCGCAAAGCTAGAAACAAAATTACAAGAATGCGTTAATAAATGTTTGAACAAAGGTTTGCACAAGATAAAACTTAAGACTTCCAAAATTTGAAGAAGCTAATAAAAGTGAAGAATGCCTTGCGTTGATTAGTTAGAAAATGTGATGAACTATACGTACCATCATAGAAACATCGCAAAACAACACAATTGGGAAAAAGAGAATTTCCAAAGGATAAGGCATACAAGATACAAGAAAAGACCAGGCGGAACAACGCATGCGCTCATGCATTGGAATCCACGCAATTGAAGCCATGCGTTGAAGGGTTAGAGGATTTCTTCTGTTGAACTACGAACTGAGGAGACTTATTGTTGCACTACATGAGCAAACGTACCACAACCAAGGAAGCAGCCATATCCAAAATAACAATAAAAATAAAATAAATAACCTATACTAAGAAAGTAATGTAAAGATAGAGTAGAAGACATCCCTGGAAAAATAAGAGTGTTGTCACCGCAAGGAGTCTTCCATGCAGGAGATGCTCTCAACTGCTTGGGTCAAGTTGCCCTGACCATTGGAACTTCTAGCAACTGTTGGGCGCATGCGGCCGTCATAAGCTTAGATCTACCTTCAGCTTCTTTGCGACTGATTGCCCTCCTACCTTGGGGTCAATACTGATTTTTAGAGCATCCCTACACTTCAATATTGTTTGCAACCTGGTCGCATAAACTGCAATACAGCCAAGATAAAAAGTTTGCTCGCAAAGACAAAAGACTTAACAAATATTTAGTTGCCAAGTCCCTGGCAACGGCGCTATAAACTTGATGACGGGAAATTAGAAGTCAATTTTTACTCGACAACCAACTTCCCTTGGACGCGTTATGCAATGCATGTTCCTAAGATATGCATTGATAGTCATGCGTTGGAATGAAAAATGCGTTAATCGAATGTATGCGATGACCATGCATCCTGCCACAAGTTTTCTTGCATTCACACAAGGTATAACATGAACGTAAGTTTCTCGGGTAATCCGAGGTCGAACATAGGGACTTATAACTATATGTTTGCGGTGATTGTGCATGCAGTGGTTGAATAAAAGAATGGAGGGGATGTTGCTATGTTAATCCTACTCCTCCTCCTATCTATCAGATAACGTAATGAGAATATGCATGAAAGGTAGAGATGAAATAAACCTTGACATGAAATAAATGAATAGAAAAATGGATAAAAATAGGAGATGTTTTCATTGCAAAACTTAAGAGTGATCGCAAGGGCAAGCCTAGTCAACGCAATCCATGCAATCATGCTACAACCATACACGACAAGTCATTTTCCAATGGAAATGTGGTGCTCCTAATTCTAGGACGCATGTGTT
>NW_024064291.1:0-1456 GCF_009727055.1 Benincasa hispida | reverse complement strand
GTAAAGAGGGGGTGGGTATGGGACTAAATGATCGCTTAGTACCATCGCCTAGTACTAAACGATCGCTTCGTTATGATAGATGAGAACTAAACGATACGTTGGATTTTCTAAACGATAGCACTACACGATCACTCTAAACGATGCGATGAAGTGCTACGCGATAGAACTGAGCGATCGTTTAAATGTAGACCTAAGCGATCATGGTGTGGGAATTAAACGATACGTTGGATTTTCTAAACGATGGCACTACATGATCGCTTAGCTATGACGCGCGCTAAGTGATGCAATGAAGGTGCTATGCAATAGAATACGTTGGATTTTCTAAACGATGGAGCTAAGTGACCGGTTTTCTCAAGATGCAATCCAGTTCAACCCCTTATTAAATGCCCACTTTCAATTTCAACCACCCACCTACCAAATTAATTCATATTCCACCTAAAATTAATTTATCCAAAAACCATTTCTAGACTTGTATCTCTTCATCAAATTGTTTCTCTCCACTAAGAAGTTCTTTTCATCAAAAGTCCAAAACTTGAATCTCACAAAGCTGTAATTTTGTACACTCTGTCATAAGAAGGTATGTATTTCCTTTTTATATGCATTCTCAATAGTTCACTAATTATTAGGAAAATTGACAATGCCCTTTATTTGATATTTATTTATAAATTATTGGAGGTTGATTTTTGGAGTTTGAGTTATGGTTGCTTTGTTAATTGTATGTTTTTTTTTTGGAGTTTGAGTTATGCTTTGTTAATTGACCTCTCTACCCATTGCCCTCCAGTTCCCATCAATCATAGCTAAGTGATCGTTTAGTACTAGGCGATGGTGTACTAAGTGATCATTTAGTCCCTGCCCCTTTTTGAGCGCCCCCTCTCTACCCAGTGCCCTCTCGTTCCCATCGATCATAGCTAAGCGATCGTTTAGTCTCATACCTGTCTCTTATACACATCTAGATGTGTATAAGAGACAGGGGTAGAGAGGGGGCGTGCAGAGAGGGGGCAGGTATTAGGACTAAACGATCGCTTAGTACCATCGACTAGTACTAAATGATCGTTTAGCTATGATCAATGAGAACGGGAGGGCACCGGGTAGAGAGGGGGCGTGTAGAGAAGGGGTGGGTATGAGATTAAACGATCGGTTAATAGTACTAAACGATTGCTTAGCTATGATCGATGGGCACGGGAGGCACCAGGTAAAAAAGGGGCATGCAGAGAGAGGGCGGGTAGGAACTAAACGATTGCTTAGTAGTACTAAACGATCGCTTAGCTATGATCGATGGGAACGGGAGGGCACCGAGTAAAAGGGGGCGGGCAAAGAAGGGCGGGTATGGGACTAAACGATCGCTTAGTAGTAGTAAACGATCGCTTATTAGTACTAAACGAGTGCTTAGCGATGGAAACGGGAGGGCACCGGGTAGAGAGGGGGCGCGTAAAGAGGGGGTGGGTATGGGACTAAA
>NW_024064290.1:0-1445 GCF_009727055.1 Benincasa hispida | reverse complement strand
ACAGAACATGAAGGTACCTAGTTGATACATATCCATTCAAGCTCTAAATTAACATGTATTTTCTCATTGTAGATATGAACCTGCGCATTCCCTATTTGCCTGTTTAAGCTAATGACTAAAGACCTTGACCTAGGTATGAAACCCTATGCCTAAAAAGGAAAACTCTAAGTGGTTTGAATAAAATGTTTCTTCAAAAAGTTTGGAATTCAAACTAAATGAATTTAACTATGTGCAAAGCTAACACTAAACCAGGCGTTTGGTATAACTTGGTAAAACGTCTGTTGCTCTTCTTTATTCATACATTTCCATACTGAAGTATTGAACCCATTGTGGTTATCTCTTTTCTCTTTGGATATGGAAGGATATTGTTTGGACAAAGTAGGCTTGTTACTCCTGGTATGTATGATCCCAAAGAAGTTTAGCTCAAGACAAGGAGGGGCATGCTTTTGCACTGTCGGTCAGTTCAAATCTTGGGATTTTTATGTCATATGGAAGCTAGTATATTCATATTGGTAAGTGGAAATTTTTTCAACCTTCTTGCTTAAAATATATTGGGAAAATGGCTAGGGTAGTCTCTCTGTTTGTGTTTTTTTCCTAATATTTATAATCTTATTAAATTACAATTTTAGTCCTTGAACTTTCATGTTTTTGTTAAAATTGTGTCCAATAGGTTTATGATAGTTTTAATTAGAATCATGTAATTAACTTACCATCCATAGCATTGTAGTATTTAAGCTCAAAAAGATAATTATTTAGGATCAACAAGTAATTTTAAGATTGTAGAGCCTTGTACTTATTATAATTACCGATTTTGTTTACCTTTAGAAGAACGGAGGCTTCTTCCATAGATCCAACGACCCAACTCAAAACCCTTCACACAGCTATTATAAAAATAAGTACATATGGGTTGGGGGTCGTTTGTAAATGTCATTTTTGTCAAAGTGACCTGATATGCCTATCATTGATAGACTTGACATAGTAGTAGAACTAAACCATATTAAAAAATACTAATTTTTTTAGTATAGTAGAGGTGGAGGATTCAAACCAAAAGTGTATAAGATAAAAAAAAACATATATAAAATGTATATTCAACTAAACAAGAAAACTAAAACAATATCACACAAAAAGAGAGATGTTAAAAACTTGAACAATTCAACCACACCAAAAGAACAAAAAATACCAAAGAAATTTAACAATCTAGTAGAAGAAGTCATCAAGAAATATATACAAAACTAACACATCAATATACCAAATAAGATAATATACCAAAAGTGAAACTAAGGAATGTCACATAATGAAACAACAAAAGAGAGAAATGTCACATAAAAAAAACAACACGAGAGAAAAGGTTAAACATTTGAACAATCCATAGTCACCCAATGGAGAGGGTGAAAAAAATTAAACCAGAATTCCACATTTGATCCCAAAGAAATAAAATATGACCA
>NW_024064289.1:0-1313 GCF_009727055.1 Benincasa hispida | reverse complement strand
TTTTTTTTTTTTTTGAAAATAAAGAAGATAATAGAATCGTCTGTATTCGTTATATTATTTCACTTTTTTTTTTTAGTTTGATGGTTTATTTTTTAAGTTCAACGAGAGTTGGAGAGATTTTGAACCTCGAACTGTTTTTGGCTCTTAAATCAATTATATGCTCATATTGGTATTTATGTATTTTATTTGTAGATAAATAAATAAACAGTTATTTTTCGTTGTAATATTAAGTTATGGTTTGTTGATTGAAAAAACAAAAAAAATGAAGGAGAGTGATGTTCTTGTTAAAAATAATAATAAAAAAAATCAAATAGCTATTGTCTTGTAGCATTGAATGGGTGTGTGCTTTGTTTAAGTTGTATGGATTCAAATAAATTATGAAATTTATCGACGACTTTGTATTCAGACGTTGAGATATTGAAATGCGAGAAACGTTTAATTTTAAATATTGAGTATTGTTTTCATACAAAGTTTCACGTGATCAAATTGAATAAACTTGGCAAGTTAATCAAGACATTGACGAATTTGTTATTCAATAAATAATAAATCATTTCTGAATTTATGTCGTTGATTTTTTTTTTAAAATAAAGAAGATAATAGAATCATCTGTATTCGTTATATTATTTCACTTTTTTTTTAGTTTGAGGGTATATTTTTAAGTTCAACAGACAGTTGAAGAGATTTTGAATCTCGAACCTTTTTTAGCTCTTAAGTCAATTATATACTCATGTTGGTATTTATATGTTTTATTTGTAGATAAATAAATCAACAGCTATTTATCATTGTAATTTTAAGTTATGATTTGTTGATTGAAATAACAAAAAAAAATGAAGGAGAGTGATGTTATTGTTACAAAAAAAAAAAAAAAAAAAAAAAAAAAAAAAAGGAGAGTGATGTTATTGTTACAAAAAAAAAAAAAAAAAAAAAAATCAAATAGCTATTGTCTTGTAACATTGAATGGGTGTGTGCTTTGTTTAAGTTTTATGGTTTCAAATAAATTATGAAATTTATCGACGACTTTGTATTCAAATGTTGAGATATTGAAATGCGGGAAACATTTAATTTTAAATATTGAGTATTGTTTTTATACGAAGTTCCATGTGATCAGACTGAATAAACTTGACAAGTTAATCAAGACGTTGACGAATTTGTTATTCAATAAATAATAAGTCATTTTTGGATTTATGTAGTTGATTTTTTTTTTTTTTTTCAAAATAAAGAAGATAATAGAATCGTCTGTATTCATTATATTATTTCACTTTTTTTTTTTTTTAGTTTGAGGGTTTATTTTTTAAGTTCAACGAGAGTTGGAG
>NW_024064288.1:0-1532 GCF_009727055.1 Benincasa hispida | reverse complement strand
CTATTGTTGATTTTAATTTTCAACTATACACATATTTTCTAACTTTTCTAAGATAAAAAAAAAAAATTCCAATTATTTTTCATTCTCAAAACATAACAAATTCTCTACAAAGTATTCATATACAAAACACAAAATTTTTAATTCAATTTTTAAACACTCAAATAAAAGTGATTATTCCATTCAAAAACCCAAGTTAATCATGAATTACTTTAAAAATTAAAAATAACTAAAAGGATTAGTGCAATCAAATGAAACTATTGACAATGTTTTAGATAGAAGGGATGTCACTTAAATGTTAATCTTAAAAAAACCAAAATCTTACAATTTAAATCATAAAACCAACTATTAGATAATCTTTTATTACCAATTTCTGGAATATGAATTTACTTTTTTCTAAAATCGGTGAAATTATTTTAGAAATATTGTTGCCTGTTTTTTCTACTATTATGTTGCATCAGTGTAAAAACTATTTTTTTAAAAAAAAAATTAAGCCATAACTTTAAATTCCACTATTTCGTTAGAATTATGTAATATTTGAAAACATCAAGGGATATATTATTTAAAACATATTGTTGAACTTTTGATTAGTGAAATAATAATAGGACGTCGTATGTAATATTCTTTTAGATCTAAGAAAAAATGAAATAGAAGAAAAATAATTAGGTCTAAAAGAATAACCATAGAAAGAAAATCAAAAAAGAGAAAGGAGGAGTTGAGAAAGAAAAGGGAAAATAAAATCCATACGAGCTAGACATAGAAAGAAGAGAGAAAATGAGAAAGACGAACCAGATGGTGAAAGAAGAGAAAAGATGAGAGAAGATGAGTAAATGTGAAGAGAGCATGAGAGAGAGAAACGACAAAGTAATTGAGTAGGGATGGAAACGGGACTGAGGCATGGCGGGGATGTACTCCCATCTCTGTCCCCGCCCCATTCCCCGTTTTGGGGAGTTGGAGTTGCGGTCGGAGAATCCCTGTTCGGGGATTCGGGTCCCCGAGGGGAAAAATCTCCACTTTTTATTTTATTATTTTAATTATTTTTATTATTTGAAATTAACTAAATTTACATTTGTATTAAATTATAATTTTATATAGAAATTAGTATTAATTGTTAACATTAGTTGTTTAAATTAAACATTACATGTTTTTCTTTATTATAAATTAATAAAAATTAAATTTAATTCTATTAGATTTTTAAATTAAAAAAGAAAAAAATGAAACATGACTATTTAATAATAAATAATAATAGAAGTAGTAGTAGTATAATAAGTAATAATTTAATAATAATAATTTATTTTATAGAATTATATATTATATTAAAAAAAATCGAGGCGGGGATGGAGATCAGGTTCGAGGTTTGGGGATTGGGTGGGGATCCCTCCGTCCTCGATCGGGACTCGATTTTAAATCCCCAGTTCGACCCCGTCTCAATCAGACTGGAAGATCCGCCGAGTTGGGTTGGGGGACCCGACCTCGTGGGGAATTTTTGTCATCCCTATAATTGAGGATTGGGAGAAAATGAAAGCGACGTGGGA
>NW_024064287.1:0-1046 GCF_009727055.1 Benincasa hispida | reverse complement strand
TGTTAAAGTAGGTTCATCTAGTAGGTCAAATTCACCTCAAATGTTGAGGGAACCTAGACGTAGTAGGAGGGTTGCGAACCCACTTATTCGCTATATGGATTTAAATGAAATCCTGGCTATGGTAGCTAATGGCGAGGTTAAGGATCCATTGTCTTACAAGAAGGCAATGGACTGTCTCTTATACACATCTAGATGTGTATAAGAGACAGCTATATGGATTTAAATGAAATCCTGGCTATGGTAGCTAATGGCGAGGTTAAGGATCCATTGTCTTACAAGAAGGCAATGGAGGATGTTGACAGAGATGAATGGATCAAAGCCACGGATCTCGAAATGGAGTTTATGTACTTCATTTCAATTTGGGATCTTGTAGATCAACCTGATGAGGTTAAACCTATAGGTTGAAAATGGATCTACAAGACTATGAGGAGACTTTCTTACCTGTTGCCATGCTAAAGTCTATTTGGATCCTTCTATCCATTGCCTCATATTATGACTATGAGATATAAAAAATGGATGTCAAGACTGCTTTTTTGAATGGCAACTTGAGGAGACCATTTATATGGTGCAGCCCAAGGGATTCATATTCTAGAGTCAAGAGAAAAAGGTTTGCAAGCTGAATCGAAGGGATTCAATTTGATCCTTACAGGATTCATGGACTCTGATTTTTAGACTGATAGGAATTCTCAGAAATCCACTTTAGGATCATTGTTCACTCTTAACGGAGGGGTTGTAGTATGGCAAAGCACCAAGCAAGGGTGCATTGCGAACTCCACCTTAGAGGACGAGTATGTAGTGGCTTGTGAAACTGCTAAAGAAGGCATTTGGCTCAAGAAATTCCTAACTGATTTGTAAGTTATTCCAAACATGTCAAAGCCTATCACACTTTATTATGATAATAGTGGTGCTGTAGCTAATTCCCGTGAGCCTCGGAGTCATAAGTGCAGTAAGTACAGTGAGCAGAAATACCATCTCATCCGAGAGATTGTGCATCGAAGGGACGTGATTGTCATGAAGATAGCTTCGGAGCACAACGTTGCTGATTC
>NW_024064286.1:0-4144 GCF_009727055.1 Benincasa hispida | reverse complement strand
AAAAAAAAAACATAGCAAAAAATATTATTAGGAATAAAATATCGATATCCATATCAAAGTTAAATAATTTATAAAAAATCGTTTAAAAAACATGTTATTAGTAGTGATTAATTGATGATGTTTTTATATCTTTTTATGCCTATTTATGCGAGATATTGATCAAACCAGGATATCGGTGTCAATCCTTATGATTTACAAATATATCAAATATTTTAATTATCCTTGCATGGAACTACTCATTTTTATTAAAAAAAAAAATTAGCTTGATATTTTTCAATGAATTTTTAACATTAAAATAAGGTTCAACGACTTATTAGATAACATGAGATTTCATCTCAAAATTAATTGACAATGATTGGAATTGTTCATGATCTCTGTTATAAGGAGTATTAGATTTCTTGATTTTCCAAGGTGGAATTCTCAACAAGATTAGTAATTTATATGTCCAATAGTCTACTTAGGGGTGCACACGGGATGGATTGGGTTGGGTTGAAGGTATTTTTTGGACCAACCAAAAAATTTCGGTTGGTTGATTGACAACTCAAAGGATCCAATAAAAGTCTCTGACCCAAACCGACCAAGCTCTTAAAATTTGGATTTGGAAGTTGGCTTCTTTGGTCATAACTTATTTTTTCTTTTTAATTAAAAATATGTAAATTTATATACAACACAAATTTAAAAGTTATCAAACAAATTTAAACAAAGATAAATATCATAACAAATTTTTAAAAAAATTATTAAAAATTCACAAATTAGTCAATAAAAATTAATCAAACTTTAAATAATATATATATATATATATATATAATCTAAATTGGGTTGGGTCAAGCTAATTCTTTTTTAGTCAATGCACGTTCCAACATAATCCAACAAAAATAGAAAAAGTTTAATCCATCCTAACCCTTACATTTTGAGTTGTGTAGTCCAGATTGTTCGTAGGTGTCGGGTTATTTGAACATCCTTAAGTCTACTTACTATTAGGTTTAGACATTATTTTAGTACTATATTTCTAACTTTGATTCATTTTTTCTCTATATTCTCAAGATGTTGATGTGGTCTCTATAGTTTCAAATCTTGTTATTTTTATCTTTGTTCTTTAAAAAATGTCCATTTTCTGCAATCAAAATTTTAGCACGATACTCCAAACTCTAGTCATCAAATTTCTTAAAATATAACCATAATTTTTATCAAAGGTTCATCATTATATATAAAATTACGTTAAAAATTTGTATATAGAGATCAAAATTGTCGCTATTTTGAAAGTATAGTAAGTCATGTAAAATATGACATATTTTAGAAGTAAAAAACGAAAATGAACCAAAGTTAGAGAAAAATAGTTTTTGAACCAATTAAATCTCTCTTCAAGTCCTTGTTTGGGTGTGAGCTTTCTTATGTATAACCTATTACAACATACTGAATAATACCAATCATACAAGTGATGATTTTTAAATGTAATGGCTTGTGTACCTTGTGGGAAGTTATATCATTCATGAGCCTGCCGATTATTCCACTTGCTTTAAGAAGCATTGGATCACTCTCAACCCATTCAAAAGCTTCTTGTGAAGCAGCAACTCCCATTCCAACAAATGAAATTGGAACAAAAAGATAATAACAAGTAGACACAATGGCTACTTTCATGTACTCTTCCATTGTTGGCAAATACCCTTCATGGAACCATTATTTGGCTTCTGCAAAATAAGCTCTACATTGCCTTTTCATCTATACACAAAAACTTTGGCATATATAGATATTAGAAGCTTGAACAATTGAAAATAAAAACTATATAACATTGATGAGTAAATTAAAACTTCTCACCCTTCTTTTGCATAGTGAATAGCATATGGAATGTTGTCCTTGTTGATATCTTTCTCAATCTCCTCATAAACTTTTAATATAACTCCATAAAATACTTTCATGTACTTTGGGAGCTTCTCAATGCAATTCATATCCCACCTTAAATTCAATCAAAAGTACATTTTTTTTATATAGTTCATACTTTATTCGAATGAAAAAAACTTGAATGGCACCCAATTAAAAACTCTCACATGACAGTTTGCTTTTTAAAAAAAACTAAAAAGATTATTTGTTTTAAGTGTGTATGAAATGAGAAACATGGACTTAGGTGCAACCTAAATATTGCTCTCTTCGAATTGATCAGCTACGTTTATGTTGGCATGGTTTAATATGAATTGATGAAAATAGTTAGCATACGTCTAAACATGGTAAAATGTTCAATATTTAGTAATCAATTTAAAGGTGAATTACATTGAATCAATCAATCTAGAGTTGAAGAATTAAACCTTTCAATTGCATTTGTGAATAGTTGGAGTTCGTCCAATGTAGCATAAATGTCGTATAAATCATCAAGAATGGTTGCAAGAGCAATAATCTTGGCCAATATTATCTAGCATGAGAGTATTTAGATTCATGAAACATTCCCAATGCCCAAATGTAGCTTTCCACCATCCTATCTCTTGCAAAATATAGTTCTTCAATCAAGTTCAAATCCTTCCACCACCTATATATATATTATGCAAAACACATAAAAATTTCAAAAAGTTAATTCTTATCCAAATTGGTTAAACAATAATGATAATTTTAATACCATAAACGACCCACTATGTGAACACATTTCCAAAATTTATAAGAGAATTACTAACAATGTGTTTTTTTTTTTTTTAAAAAAAAAGTAAATAATAAACTAACATAATTATTTATAGTGTTATTTTCAAATATAGAAAAATGAGCCAAGTTATTTTCAAATATAACGAAATGTCACTATCTATCAGTTCAATTACTAATAGACAATGATATTTCGCTATATTCTGACATATTTCCAGTAGTTTTACCATTTAAAACAAGGGTAATTACAATCGGTAGTATTTTTAGGAATAATAATCAAGTGTATAACATTATTTTAAAAAATTGCAAATATAGCCAAGTCTATTAGTAATAGACTTTTATCATTGATAGACTCTAACTAGTGATATAGTTTACCACTGATAGACTATTTAAATTTGGCCATATTTGTAATTTTTTTTACATTATGTTATATCTGCTAATACTTTGAGTTTAATGTCTATATTTGCAACTGTCCCTTAAAGCAACTGTCATTAATTTTAAGATTTATTGAAAATAGAATAACTACAAAATTAAAAATATAAGACTCAAAATTCAGCTAACATAGTAGTTCTTGTAACAAAAATGCCCCAACCTAACCTTAAAAGAGAATAACCTAAAATATAATTACAAAAGTAAGCTAAGAAAAATGGTTGAGGATATAGAGCATGTTGCGAAATGATTTTAATATGGTTATTTGAAATCATTATAAAACATGTTTTTAATCCTTCCAAATTAACATCATTAAAAAGTATAAAATTTAATATTAAATGAAATAGTGAGAAAAAGGTTCACACCTTGAAACTTGACATAGTTCTTTCTGGTAAAGTTTTTGCATAGCATTGTAATTCAACTTTGCAAACTTGAGCAAAACATTGTTCTTCAGTGGATCCTTTTCATAGAGAGATATATAATGTTTGTTCATAAGCCTTGGCAAAGCTTTAAAGATTGGCCACTCCAAAGCATATTTGGCTTCTTCACTAAAAGGAGAGGTAGAATCCATGGCCATTTCTTCAAGCTTAGTTTTTGTAAAGCTTAAAGCTTTATCCAATATCTTCTCTCCATTCATTCTCAAGTGTGATGCTTCATACAAACTTAATATTCCACTTTTGTCCTTCACAATTGATTCTTTGAAATCTCCCTCTTCATTTGTAAACTTGTTGAATATCTCTGTTAAAATTTACTAAACAAATCAGACAATTTGAAAATATTCCTTTTCATTAATTCAAATAGCAACTTTGTTTTCATTTCTCAATTTTCTTTCAGCATAATAAAAATGGCCTTAGACTTGGTTTTATGAAGCTTTTAATTTTTTTCATTTCATAAAATATTGCCACGTCAGATTTATATTTTAATATGTACTTATGTCATGATAGTCCAAAGTAATAATAAGTTTCAATCAGCGCCCTATATAACACAACGTTGAGAAAAGGTCTTGGAATTTTATTGATAGAGAAAAAACGATAGAAACAAAAAGAAAAAAAATATATATTAATTACAAATTTTGAGTTTTCATCTATTTAAT
>NW_024064285.1:0-1003 GCF_009727055.1 Benincasa hispida | reverse complement strand
GTGCTGCTAAGGTTAAGGTCTGCCATGTGCCCTAATTACACTTCCAGAGGGTGTTTACGGTTGTCGTTGTAAACTTTGTTGTTAAGTCCTTAAGTTGTATAAACGTTATATCATTGTCGTAATAAAAAGATGGGCCTACTTAATCCGTTATAGTTTATCTCCTTGACTTAATCATTCCGCTGTGTATAAGTTATAGTATGGTATCGGAGTTATTCCGCAAGACTCATTAGGCAGAAAGTGTTAGCTCAAGGGTTGATAACTGCTGCAGTCGCATCCCTCTCCCAAGCTGAGAAGGTGGTCTGGGGGCGGGGTGTGACAATAATGACCATAGGTGACATGACCTTAATCCTGAGTGAGTTGGGAACTCCTGCCTTGAAGGCAGTTCTTTGATTTGTATGGGTGAGAGTGGCCAAATTGCCAACTCAACAAGCCTACCATTTTGGGGATTCGTCTGATTGGGGAGCTAGGAACTCAGCTACACAAGACGAAATTCACTCCTTCCCCGAAGCAGGGGTAAGTAGATAAATTGCTTCCTTAAGGGTTAATTCCAAGTCTTGAACATAATGGCCACATCCGCTCCTGGCCCGAAAGGACTTAGTCATAGTAGGACCATGACTTATTGTTCATTAGAGGAATTAGTGGTACTTAAGGAGATATATGTAACTACATAGGGCAAAACGGTGAATTGACCCAGTTGTACTTACGAGCGATTTGTGAAGGGTCATCGCACTGTTGATTAGTCATATGGACACAAAAATATATCTATAATGCGAAGAGTGCAGATGGTGATCTTTAGTAGAGTGACCAACAATTAATGGATGGTGGATCTTGTGATTAAAGAGTTTAATCAGTTATTCACGTACCGTTGGAACTTTAAGCTACAGGTCCATGAGGTCCCCTTAGTAGCTCAATGGGTTCAAGTTGAGAATCAGATTTCGGTTTAATTTGAAGTGTTCAAATTAATAAGAGGAAATTCAATTATATGTGATATAATTGATATGAT
>NW_024064284.1:0-1083 GCF_009727055.1 Benincasa hispida | reverse complement strand
CAAAGAGTCAAGATATATCACGGAGGCGACTTTCATCACGAGAATACCTCCGTGGACCTGAGGAATCCTGACTGAAGAAGAAACGAGCGGTCCCTGCGTTGTTATGTGACACAAACTCATCAGGGATGCATGTTTTTTTGAAGTATCCTTTTCATATATTTCTTTCATGAACTTACATTATTTCTTTGTACAAACACTACTCTTTGGAATTTCCAACTCTGTCTTTCATAATTTTTACCCTCTTAATGTTTAGCAACGATCGTAATAAACGATTGCAGTGGAGCTGCGCAATAACCGAAAAATGCAACCAGTTCGATCAGCCCATCGCAATCGAGGAATCAACTCACCGCAAAGAAAAATGCGATCACAGAGGATGCGGGCAACAGAGCAATTTTGGGGGTTGTATCTCTTTTTGACTCTTTTATTCCAAATTTTGCACTCTCGCATCTCATTTTAATATTGCCAGTTTTATCATCGTATCCTCTTTAGTTTGGCGCAATCAGTGAATTTAGATTACTTTATTCAGTCACTGCATTTTTTTCTCGCACCAGTTATGATTTCAATGATGAAACTCATGCCTTTATTTCTCATCGCATGTACTAGAATCAACTTAATTTCAAGATAATCAATTCATGAAATATTTCTAGAAGTTAGTGGTCCACCAACTTTTTTTCAAAATGATTTTTACGAAACTTCCTAAGAATATCACATGAATCATTTCAGTCTATCAGTAATGAGGACATTGTTGCGTATAAATTTGGGGTTGCCAGTATTTACTTTCAACTTTTGGACATTTGAAAAAAAAATCATAACGTTCAGATCAGATTCGTCAGGTTCAGGATTGATCTCTAATAATGAGTTATATCGCACCAATATCAATCCTAGGTATCTAACTACTTTCGATGTTGTTTTACCCTGGTATACTCGTAGTTAGATGTCCGCATGACACCCATGGGGGCAAGCCAAAACGAAGGTAGGAATCGTGATCAATGCATAAAACAAGTGATCGCAACTCCGCTGTCAAATGGGCATGAGTTTAGACTGAGAAAGAGCGTCTTGCTCGTAGTTGGATGCTCGCATGAT
>NW_024064283.1:0-2546 GCF_009727055.1 Benincasa hispida | reverse complement strand
GACAGACACGTGGTGTCCTTTTTCTCTTTATCTTCATCAACGAGCAGCTGTTGCCTTCAAACTGTTAATAATTTCTTCAAACTTGTTTCTTCTTGGTTGAAAAGAATGGCTTTTAAAGGGTTAAAAGAGAGGCACATGAGGTTTCGTTGAGCTCTCCATCTCTATGGTGGGACTTGGGGATGGCCAATTGTGTATAAAAGGTTGTGTAATTTGGATGCATGCTGAGGAAAAGTGACTTTTTTCTTGAAAAATAAAGAAATAAAAAACTTGTAAAAAGGGATGAATGGAATGGTGACAATGTAGGGCACTATCTTCAATGATGGCACCCCAAAAAAGAAAAGGCTTGTGGGGTTTGCTTCATAATTATTCTCTCCAAACCTTGCAGTCCTTTTACACTTTTGGGTTTTGAAGAAAATTTTGAAACTTGAATTTGATCATCATGTTTCTTTTATACATTGTAATTATTGCTCAATATATGATGATATAAGTCATTATCTTCTTTCCTTTCATCAAAGAATGTTGAATTCAATGAATAATTAAGAATTTTGAGCTTGGATTTGCAATAACTTAACTACTACTGTTTAAAGATAGTATATATATATATATATAAACTATTCTTGTTTCATTAATGCTCAAATTAAAAAATGTATTTAGATTGTAGGTTTCCTTTTTTCTCTTTCTTAAATTCCTGATTAAAATTAACTAATGAACTCTAAAATAAAACTTTTTAGTATTCTCAAATAAATTTGAATATAGTGCATGAATAAGGAAGATCAGTTGCGGGAGAAGATGTGTGCTAATAATCGTGGAATTTGAAAAATGATTGATACTTGTTTTATAAACAGGGTTCTGAATCTTGGTTCCTTAAAGATTTCAATTGACTATTATTTAAGTGCAGGCTATCCCTTGAGAGAATCCCACCCGTAACTTTGCTTGAGGTCTACTTCCATCGTCTTCTCTTGATGGGAGTTGGTCTTTTCTTGCGAATGGCTGTTGTAAGTTATATGTGGATGCGACTTGATCGAGCAAGACGGATAGGGGGCGGGCTTGTCTGGATTGTTCATGACCATAGATGGAAGAGTTCTTTTAGGAGGTTGTAAGTTTACATAAAAGCTTTGGGACGTGAGCTCGTTGAAAGCTGAAGCTTTATCGAAAGGGTTGAAAGTAATTCTTTTGGAGTGGTCTAGTGAGAATCCGTTGATTATTATGGAAATGTTGGAGGTTATTCGACTTCTTGATAGGGATGAAATTTCTTTTACGAATATTGGAGTCCTCATTGAGGATATTATTTTTGTTGGGAACTATTAATATTGTTCGTTTTTGTCATATTCTTGAGAGAATAACAAATTTATTCATATTTTTTGTAACTTTCACCTCCTCTCAAAGTTGTTTTACGGTTTGAACAAATTTTTTTTTTTCAGATTGTTAATCCTCCCAAATCATTTGTGAAAATGTAGTGAGGTGGTGTTAGACAAATATTTGTCGATGGTTGTATTATTGTGTTTTTGCCTGAAAAAAAAAAAAAATAAAGGTAGAATTTCTTTAAACCCAACAAGCTAAGGTATAAGAGATGCAATTAACTATGGAAGTGGTTGCTTGCTAAGAAAACAGCTGTGACTAATAGGTGACCTTTATCTTTAATAACACACAAGACTAATTTTCCACCAAAACTTTGTTGATATATTGGTATACTTGAATTAATGGTTTTGAGTTTCTAGTCCTCCTAATAATAACATGTCTTTGGTGAATGAACCAGTGACAATTGAAGCAGAATAAACAATAATGCAAATAATCTAATAATCTAAAATAATTGAAAGGCAAATTCCAATGGGAGAAACCCAGCTAGCTGACTGATTCTTATCTGACTTGTTTTGTGAAGTTTAAGGCATTGGCCCCTTTGGTCCTCTTCACATCCCCAATGACTTGGAGGGATGCCAATGATTTTACTTTAAAAAGAAAGGAAAAAAAAATCTTGAACTATTTTTTTGGTTAAAAAAAGAAGAAGAAGTTCTTATAAATAAAAAAATCCAAAATATTTACATTTGTAACAAAAAGTTTCAAAATTATTTTGTTACTTTGAAAACTTTTGCTTATAAATATAATTATTTTTTAATTATATTTTTTCTATATAAAAAGATCCTGTTTGGGTTTATGTGTAAACAAAATTCAATCTATACTTTGTTATTATAAGTTTGTTTATATCAAAAGAGCGTGTTAGGTCCAAAATGAATTATAGTTCAACTCCTCACCCCCATTATATAGTGACGTTTCAATCTCTTTTAAAAATCTACTATATTTAGAATATGATATATTTGAACGACTTCTAAAACATTTGAAATTATTTAATTCTTTTGGGGTTTTTAGACTAACAAGTTAATTCGGTCTTATTACTCAAATTTAAGTTTAGTCATTGTTTTTAACTTTTTCAAAATTAATATTTATTTAAAGCCATGTTTAGTAACTTTTTAATTTTTTAGTTTTTGTATTTGAAAATTTAAGTCTATGAAACACTAACTCCTCACCGTCCAATTTCTTTCTTTGTTATG
>NW_024064282.1:0-5100 GCF_009727055.1 Benincasa hispida | reverse complement strand
AGATATAGTGCACACATATCACACAAAAATTCGATCACAGTCTCATCTGACTCGAGCCTACACACACACTTATTCTAGCCTATGTAGAAAGTGATTGATCACTGCCACTAGGTAGAGAATTGAAATCACTTTGAGGAATCAGCCCTAAAGGATGTAATTTATCTATATCTAATGCTTGGGAAGAATGATTTCGTCTTGTGTAGTTGAGTAACCCAGCTCCCCAATCAAAGACAAATCTCCAAAAGTGTAGGTTTGAAGTCGGCGATCTGGCCCCACTCGCATCCCATGCAATTAACAGACCGCCTTCATAGGCAGAATTTCACAACTCACTCAAGATAAGGTCATTGCTTACCTATGGCATCCTAAGTGAAATGAAAGGTCTCTGTCATGAAACGGTGTTAATAATAATGAGACTAAACATTTCAGGCCGGTCTTATATAAAACTCTTGTAACGAAACCTCAGCTCACATGTCTCTACATGAGACAAATCAGATCATTTGTAGCACTTTACAACACTTATACATTACAACACGCGGGTCGTAATCGTAGTGTCAACAACAAGAAAGGTCATCCTTACATTCTACAAACCATAAGTTTCCCATCATTATCCAGCTTGTATTCTCACATACATGCTTAAATTACAAACGATACAGGAATCCTAGTTATTAGTTTGTGGATATGCAACTAAAATATCTCACATTTCTAACCATGAAAATATCTCATAAGTATTAAAACACAAATGTTTGGTTCATACATGTGTTTTACAAACTACAGTACCTACGAGATTAAGCATCAATCCTAAACATCTTCCACCCGGGCTTGTACAGCGTTTGAAATAGATTATCTTGATGAAAAGCAACTGACCGTGGATTTGGCGGCACTATCAAATGCTGGCTCTTCGCAGAGCACCAACACACTCCCGTTGGCCATCTGGGTAAACCGCATTTAACTTGCCTTTTGAACTGCTTTGTTTATACATAGCTGTAACAGACTAGTCCATCGCATTCACCTGCGTTTGGAGTCTACGATGCATCGTTTGTTCACCTCTCGTCGTAGCAGAACATCTGCTCAGAATTCATGAACAATGGTTATTTTAAGTGAAGAGATAAAGAGTGTGTTCATGTTGTGTTATTAATTATGTTGTTGTTGTTATTTGTTGTTGTTGTAACTTCCATAATGGTCTCGCATGCATTGCAATTGCAGACAGATGTTGAAACGTGGAGAACATGAGGTGACAATATTTGGGATATTATTCTATCATATTAGGCTTATTCTTGGGATTTGAGGAATATTCTTTTAAATAATAATGGATATTTTTTTAGGGAATATATGCATGGTAATTTGAATCATAGAACAAATGTGAAATCTAATAAAATAACATATTTATTATAAAATGAAATGACTGATTTTTAAATTAATTCTCATATTTAGGTATAGTCTCGTCTTCTTTTGGGAGAAAAGAGAAGACAATGAATGATACAAAACAAAATTGTAATTATTTGGAATATTGTTGGTTCTCATGTTATTTTACTATGTCTATTAATATAAAATAATATTATTAATAATTAACAATTAATGTATTACGTGTTGATAACAGATATGGTAATCATAATTGCATTGCAAGGTCAATAAAAATGAATTCAAAATATGAAAAACCGTAAACTACGTATCCAGTACGTGGTTTTGAATGACCATGATAAGATATTGATTTTGTAATATTTCAAACGACATGTGCAGCAACGAGACATCAATATTATCAGAATATGTTCTAGTCCAGAGTCTCCACACGGTTGACATCGATAAAAATAGTTAACCCTGAAAAGCAACGACTTAAACCATCTAAACTAAAAACATAAAGGTTTGAATAAGAACATTTTTAGTCATTAAATTTTATGAAGACTAACTGATTTAGGTCCCTTTAATAACTTACTTGGTTTTTTTAAAATTAAGGCTATAAGTTTTTTGCTTTGTGTATTTGTTTTTACTAGTATTTTAATAAAGTAAGGCTATTAATATTGTTAATCAATAAATTTAATGAAAAATTAATAAAATTACATTAACTTTAAAACTTATACATTTTTACATAGCACGACAATTATATATACATATATTTATTTTAGTTTTAATATGATTCATTTATTTTTGGTATTAGTTTTTTCTCTAAAAACTCCTAACAACTGTTGTTTTTAGCACATTTAGAAATAAAATTCATTATATAATTGAAATTGAGATATTATTTTAATTCAATATACAAATAATTAATTAAATTTTTACATATGGCCAAACAAGAGCATAGCTTGACCGGCATAATGTTCATACTATCAACCTTATGGTTTGAGGTTATGATTCCCCCACCGACACTTTAATTACAATACCTCTTTAAAAAAAATTATATATGAACATTTTGCTTCTTTCTAGAATAAAAATTTAAATAAATTATCGATTAACCCGAAGAATAACTCAATCAAATATTTCATTTTAGGTTGGTTGAGTACACTTTTAAATAAAGTTATTTAGGTTGTAAGATATTTACAACCCGAACAATTAGGTTTGATAAGTCATGCAATCCAACTCATCTACGAAAACCTTAGATTCGAACTACTTCACCCAGCCAATCTGTGCAGTCTAGTAACAAAAGTATTACATGCCAAAAGTAATCAACAAAAATACTTGTCTATTGAAATGGATTTTGTTTTTCTTATATATATATATATATAAGATTATGAAAACCTAATAAGATTAAGACAACTAATTTAAAGCAGTGAAAAAACTATGGTTTAACTTAATAGGTTCAGATATGATTCTAACACAAGAATTTAATAGCAATAAATGTCTTTTCTAAACCAGCCACAACTCTTAAATTCTCCTCACATTTTCCACCTCTAGTTTTTGTTTCTTTCTCTTCTTTTCCTTTCTACTGTTTACTTTGTATAATATATAACACCCACCAAAAAAAATCATTTTCTTTTTTCTTTTTTAAAATTAATTTTATTTAATATATGATTTGAGTTTAGTAGTATTTTGGTCCACAAGTTTACACCCTTCTAATTACGTGCTTTCTACGTAAATATCGTGGAGACATATATTTTATCAACTAAACTCCTAAACTTTCATAAAACAAATCGATTTAGACTCTCATCTAAAACTTCTTTTGAAGTGTCATGCATCAAGTTTATCATCTATTTTATTAATTCAACATCTCGAATAAGTCTAGACGTATGAGATATGAAATGCATCGACAATTTTCAAATGTAATCTTAATAAAGAGAATAATTGATTCACTTTAATATTTAAAAGATAATTTAAAAAAAATTATATAATTGCTTACATATTTTAAATAAAATCTAAAAAAACGATTAATCGGTAAATTTATGAAATTCAAGATTTAAATAGGTATAAATTAAGGGGAAATTGAAAATTTCCTGAAAAATGGATTAAAGAACAACAATAACTCACATGTTTCTTGAATAGCTAGCCTCAAACGCACATATGTATAGATTTAAAAATCTTCCACGTGGTCTGTCATGCAGCATTCCGAACCATTGAGCGTTGTGAAGTTTATTGTAACATTTTGGATTTAATTATTTCTCATTTGGCTTATTCTTCAAAAGAATTTGAGAAATATTCTTTTTAAATAATAATAGGCTAATTTTTAAATTATCACATATATAAATATAATCATATATAAATCTGGATTGATGATTTTTTACTTTATTGAAAGAGAATAATGATAGAAACAAAATTAATAATTATTAGAAAATATAACAATTCTAACTGTGTTATTTCCTTACTATGTATTATATTCGAAATTATATCCATAAATAGCTTTGATCATGAGTATTACTTTTCATTGACAATAATGATATGATATTTTAATAATTGACCTTCTAAACAAGTCAAAAATGACGTAAATTACATATCTAGTACGTCGGTTTTGAAAGATACGATGAGAACATTGATTTCATGATATTTAGATGTCACATGCAGAACACGACATCATACTATAATAGAATATGTTTAATCAGATTTACAAGAATGAAATCGATAAAAATAGTAACCCTAAAAACTAACAACTCAAAGCATTCACACTCTTAAAAGTTAAAATAAATATTCTTAATCGTGAATATTTATGAAAAGTAACAATGTAACAATCAGGATGTGTTTGGAGCGAAGATTATCCTAAGATTATAATAACCACCTCTTGTTATGGTAAATACTATTTTGTATTCGACAATTAGTTACCATCAACATTATTTCAAATCCTTCATTTTTCTACCGTATTTACTATTTGTTATAGATTTTACTATTTTACATTCTATCATCTTTTTATTCATTGTTACAGTATTTACTATTTCCTTCTTAAATTAAAATAGGGACAGTTTTCAAAGAAAATTTTATCTAAAAATCTAAATTATGAAAGGTCTAAACTAATACAATCATTAACTTATGGTTTTGAGTCTTTTGACTAATACAACTACAAATTTTAGGAGTATATTGACTAACACATAAAAAGTTTAGGGATATATGTTATTTTTCTTTAGTACATCAAAAACTATATCAAGTGATGGATGGTAAAGAAAAGGAATTCAAATTTGGGTCAACAAAAGAAATAGTAAATTTTGAAGATTCATTTTGAAAAATAGCAAAAAAAAATTCAAAATTAGAAAATCGTAACATTATTTTTTTAAATTATTATTCGAGAATTTTTAAATGACCAAAATACCGTTATCATATAACAATTAAACAGTAATTCAAAAAATATTAAATCCAAATCATAATAAGATTCTGTTAAATTTACAACTGAAAAGAACTAACATGTGTACTAACTAACATAGGTCTTTAACTAACATAACAAGATTCAAAAAACATTACATACATGAATATTAGAACTTAGTGAGCCCCATTTAGTATACTAGTCACTAGACAGACACATGTGTACTAACTAACATAGGTCTTTAATTACGCTTCCTTCAACCTGTTTCTTTGAGTGGCAGAGCAGCAGCAGAATAGTCTTTTGGGAACTGACCGCTACCTGAAAGAAAACATTTGAAAACATGAGCTAGAAGCCCAGTGAAACTTAATAAAAATATAAATCTCATG
>NW_024064281.1:0-1366 GCF_009727055.1 Benincasa hispida | reverse complement strand
TGGTACTCGTGTACAGGGTACACGATTCCACTACACTAGTTTTGTCAATACTTTTCCAAAACACCTATTTTTGGGAATACTTTCCTTTAAACTTATTTTTGTCATTATTTATTAAAAAAATCCAATATTCAGCTTGATTTTTTAAAATATCAGTGGGAGGTAAATAACTAAGGTCTGATTGATACCCATTTCGTTTTTTGTTTTTAGTTTCTAAAAATAAAATCTATTTTCTCCTGCATTTTTTACGGTGATTTAAATTTTTCTTTAAGTAAAATAGTTGAATTCTTAGACAAATTCCAAAAACAATAATAAGTTTTCAGAAACTATTTTTTAAATCCCGTTTGATAACCATTTCGTTTTGTTTTTTGTTTTTTAAAATGAAGCTTATAGATATTACTTCCACCTCTAAATTTCTTTATTTGTTATATAGTTTTTACTGATTGTTTAAAAAATCAAGCCAAATTTTGTAAATTAAAAAAAGTAGTTTTTAAAAACTTATTTTTGTTTTTGAAATTTAGCTAAGAATTCAACTATTGTACTTAAGAAAGATACATATGATTGTAAGAAATGGGGAGAAAATATGCTTAGTTTTCAAAAACCAAAAATAAAAAACAAAATAGTTACCAAACGGGACCTTAGTTTTCAAAATATAGTTTGATTTTTTAAACCATTGGTAAAAAGTAGATAACAAAAAAATAAATTTGGGGGTAAAAATAGTGTTTGTAGGCTTGATTTTAAAAAACAAAAACAAAAAACAACGTAGTTACAATACGAGCCTAGAAAAATAAATTTATAGGTGAAAGTAGTATTTATAAACTTAATTTTTAAAAACTATATGATAATCATAATAATGATTACTTTGTGTGTGTTTTTTAGAATTCATATTTGTATAAAAGATATAGAAAAATAAATTGATTTGAGTAGGTATGAAATAATTTTGGGGACGATGTGCGAGATTTCATTAATCATAAAATCCAAGTTGTAACTGAGTCCAAGCAAAAAGATCAAATTTGTAATTTAATCAAATGCATAGAGGCGAAGATAATAGTAAATTTATCCAATGATGTTTTACCCTAATACAATATAGTTTTTACTAAGTTTATTATTGTATTGTACCTATGTAATTAACATAATATCACTTTGGATCTACAATCAAATATTATTATTTTTTTAGTTCAACAATATATATCTGGGAAAAGATTCGAACATCTAACATTTTTTTTAAGTTACAGTACTTTTATATCTTTCATCGATACCATTATGGAATGTTTATTGTTTCAACAAACAAGTCTAAAAAACGAAGTCATCTTTATTTATTATTTGAGTTATTTTACTAACCAGTTATTCAAGACTCTTGAGTTTTATC
>NW_024064280.1:0-1622 GCF_009727055.1 Benincasa hispida | reverse complement strand
TATATATATATTACTAGGTTGGATAAAAGGCCTTGTATAATTTTTTCTCTCTAAACGAATCATGTAATATAAATTTTTTTCCAACCATAAAGATAGGATCTCTACGTGTCCCACATACAATATAATTATTTTCTAATAAGAAAAAAGTTTAACTATAATTATTATGATTATTTGACTAATATCTCAAGTATCAACTCTAATAAACTATAATATTAGATCATTCTAAAATAAGTAATTAAAGTATAAGAAATCTTTCTAATTCTACTACTCAATATATTTTTTAATATTAATATTAATATAATATCGTTTAAATAGATAATTCAATCGACAAACTTAAATAGAGCTCAACAGAGAAAAATAGTAACATTAAATTCAAATATCGATCCAATTTAAATAGTAAGACTTCAAATATATATATATGTATAATTTAAGAATTTTTTAGGGAATATTGATGTAGAAAAAACTAAAAAGTGATGCAATGTCCATATTCTAAATGAAATTCCAATTAGTTATAGGGGAAATGTAAGGCCCCAATCATTGCCTGAAATTGCTCCACGTGTTCAACGTGACATTTAACTTTACACCCACGCAAACTTTTCAATTATTATCCCTTTTCTCCCCCAAAATTAAGCCATTATAATTATATTTGTTCTTACAAGTTAACTACAACTCCTATCATTTGACATTACAAAATTCTTTTATTATAATAAGTGCTTCTTTTTCAATTGCAAGAAAGTTTTCACGTTAAATAGACATTAAAAAGAAGGGGGACTTTTTTTTTTTTTTTTTTCTTTTTTAGTTGTAGAGCTTACAAGCGTCTTTTGCTAAATAAGGAGTCGAGTTTCTAATTCATTGAACCAAACACCTCCTCATTGGTAAACTGATGATGCAATGTCAAATATAGTCTCTATGTTTCAATGCAATGAAACAAACACGTGTAATTATAAAATTGAAAATATCCCCTCTTTATATGACTTGTATTAATTTACTCGACCCAAATTACCATGACTTAAAGAAAGGACATATTGAAAAAATATATTATACCCATCAAGGTATTATCAACTACCATTGAAGGAGGTAGTCAGACTCAACATCTCTAACAATTTGTTTGAATTGTAATAATCTAGAAAAAGAAAAGAAACCACATAAAAATATAGAAAATTATTTAAATAATAAAATTGTTGAAAATATTTTCAATTGTATGTCACAATCTATCAGTTATAGATACTGATAAATACTAATAGACATATATTAGTATCTCTTAGTGTTTATCAATGATAGATGATAGTACTCTATTTGTGTCTATCACTTATAGGCAATGACATTTTACTATATTTATAAATATTTTGGTTTATTTTTTTATATTTGAAAAAAGATCCTAAAAATATATTATATTCGAAATTCAATTTTCTTTTTAACAGTTACTATTGACAAATGTTTTTCTTTAACAAAATATTGTGAAGGAGGAATTTGAATCACTATCTTTTAATCGAAGATATATATCATAATTAATCAAATAAAAAAAGGGAAAGAAAGATGCTCAACACAACAAAAAAATATATAAATAAAGCTAATTAAAAAGCATCCAATATTCCAAACAGAAGAATTCCAAAAGAGAATTA
>NW_024064279.1:0-3923 GCF_009727055.1 Benincasa hispida | reverse complement strand
GATTTTCCAATCTGGATAAATGATCCGCAACTTGATTCTCCGTCCCCTTGTGATTAATTGTTTCCATATCGAATTCCTGGAGGAGGAGAACCCATCTAATCAACCTCGTCTTCACATCCTTCTGTGGTGGTTTAGTTAGTTTGAGCAGGGTTTAAAGTCTTACTCGCATATGCGATGGGATGTAGTATTGTTTTTCTCTTCTGCGCCAGCACTGCTCCCATCGCATACCCGCTCACGTTGCACATTAATTCAAAGGGTAGTGTCCGATTTGGTGCGATCAATACGGGCGTGGTCGTTAACGCATTCTTCAAAATCATGAATGCGTTGAGGAAATTGTCATCAAAGTCAAACTTTCTATCGGCCTCCATCAACGCACTCAGCGATCGTGCAATCTTTGAGAAGTCTTTGACAAAATGTCTGTAAAATCCGACATGTTCCAAAAAGCTCCTAACAACCTTTACACTCGTTGGAGGTGGGAGCTTTTCAATCGCTTCAATTTTTGCTTGTCCACCTCCAACCCATCCCTAGAGACCTTGTGCCCCAGCACAATGCCCTTCTTCACCATAAAATGGCATTTCTCCCAATTAAGCACGAGGTTCGTCTCCTTACATCTTTTCAATATCTTCTCCAAGTTGTCAATACAGACTTCATATGTGTGCCCATATACAGAGAATTCGTCCATGAATATATCTACAGAGTCTTCGAGATATTCTGAAAAGATGGTCATCATGCACCTTTGGAAAGTGCTAGGCGCATTGTAGAGGCCGAATAGCATGCGACGAAAAGAAAATGTTCCATACGGGCAGGTGAATATGGTCTTTTCTTGATCTTCGGGAGCAATCATGATCTGATTATAATCGGCATACCCATCTAAGAAGCAGTAGAAGTCATTTCCAGCTAGACGATCCAACATTTGGTCAATAAAAGATAAAGGGAAATGATCTTTCTTTGTTGTCGTATTGAGTTTGCAATAGTCCATACAAATCCGCCATCCGGTGACGGTCCTTTGCGGTATCAGCTCGTTATTTGCATTAGGGACTATCGTCATCCCTTTTTTCTTCGGCACACACTACACGAGGTTGACCCATGTGCTGTCTGCTATTGGATAGACGATGCCTGTGTCTAACCACTTGATTATCTCCTTCTTTACGACCTTCTTCATCGCAGGGTTGAGTCTGTGCTGATGTTCGATCGATCCTTTGTGGTTTTCTTCGAGACAAATTCTATGCATACAGTATGTGGGGCTAATTCCTCAAATTTCTGCGAGTGTCCAGCCAATTGCTTTTACATATTTTCTCAGAATGCTCAGCAACGCATTTTCTTGGTTTTCATTAAGTGCAAGGAAATATTACCCCGCGTAGCTTTTCCATTCTGCCGTCTAGAAAGATTACTTTCAGGTTGTTAGGAAAGATGTATCCTTTAGCCATTTTTTGGTGGCTTGTTCTAAGCGTACGGTTTGTTGTTTTTCTTATCTTCATTACACTATCAATTAACTTCTGTGAGATGCGATCACTCATCTCTTGTTTGTTGTTCTGTGATCGTCATTGGTCATGCTATCAATGGATCGATCGCATCCTCAGATCATTCGCTTTTCATCTTCAGTTGCCTCTCTCATTCAAACCTGATCATCGTTTAGATTTCATTTAAGAATCTTCATCGTCTAGAAGTCATTTCATGGCATGGAATAATGTCAGGCTTTATACTTCGTTTACACCTCTCATTCTGGCTCAAAATGTATACCTAAGGCTCCGAGAGGCGGGGCGAGGGGAGAGACGAGTTAGGCCTCTCTCTGATCTCAGACGCTCCGCAGCATCTTCCAGTTCCCACCGACAACAACTCTCTCGTACAAATCTCAACTTCCTCTCGTATCCGCCCTCTAAATAGAATAGAAAACTATCGACATATGAGGGCTGATTACTTCTATCTAAAATAGGGAGGAATAATGCCCCTAACTTCGAACTTCCTATTCATCTGAAGGTGGCAGTGGTTATCTAAGAGTCTGCGGGGTGAAACTTCTTCTCTCAGTTAGGATTCCCAACTGCAGGATGGGATCGACATTAATCAAACTCTGTCGAGATGCGACCGAGATATTGTTCACGAAAAGTTGATGTGACTTGCTAGTAGTAAGGTCTTGACCGGCGTTGTCAACTTAATTCGGAAATACGACAGTTCACAGGCTTTCATCACCCATCATGATTATTAGGCCTTCTTCTTACCCCAGCATCGGCGCACCTACCATATGCGTCGGGCTCTATGCGATCACCTATCTTAGAGATAGAATATAACGCGGCGCAATATGATCGCTATAGCCCTTCGACATCTACGCAATCTTCTGAATCGCCGCTCGCCCTTTTTTGTCGAAATCCCACCATGATAACCGAAGTTCATTCTTGCCTTGCCAAATAATTTGGCTGTAGTAGAAAAACTCTGCGTCCACTGCGTTTGCCACGATTCTCCAGTTGATGTGCAACACGTGATAGATCCATCTTTCTTCTTCCTTGATGGAGTGGAGTGATTGCGCCTTCTGCTCTGATGAAATGAATTTTCACAACAAATTAATCTTTCTCCTCTTCCTCGTTCTCCTTCCAATCGGTTATGCAAAAAAACTCTTCTTAAACTCTTTCTTTCGTGATTTATTCATAGTGAATATTGCTGTGTAAATGAACAGAAGAAGAAGAAGAGACATGCAAATATATAAAGAGAGAAGAAAGAGCAACAAAACTTCTACATATGAATATATTCGTTGTTTGGCATAACAGTGCCTAACAATCCACGGAAAGAGCGCAGAAAGATATCTTATTATCTCAAGATCTAATAACTATTTCTTTTTATACAGAGTACTTGTAGCTTTACTGATAAGGCTTTTCTGAAGATAGTGACTTAAAAGAGAAATGTAAATGATAGCAATATTATTACATTTTGTCATGCCTGAATAATCCTGTATTATCATAAAAACTTAAATAACTTGTATCACTTTTTTCTTTTTTGCTAGAGCCCGTAGGGCTATTGTTGCGGCCAGCCATGACGTACTATCGAAAACCTGTGAGATGGGGCCCAACAAGTGCTAGCCTATTGCCCCGATCCCCCGCAAACCCGGGCCCTTGTGGTTGAACTTACAACCTGATCCCACCGTTGAAACTTTCCTACAATTCCCAACCGTCCGGATATTGAACGAAACAGGAAATGGTAACCCACGCACCGCCTCCCGGTCTGCCCTGTAAAGTCAGCCTCATCGATAGGGTTGGTGGCCTGACTGGGGGCCCGGATTCCTGGTGCGTCCCTCACGTCCTTTCTTTTCTGCGGCCTCCCTCGAAGCCTCCGAGTTGGCCCGTCTTCCCGGGCTTTGGGGGGCCGGCTCCGAAGGCTCCTTGTCCCTACCCCTGGGCTCGTATTGTAATCCCTATCCCTCCGTCCCAACATAGGCCATCTCTTTTTTCTCTCACAATATCGCCTCCTGGCGCGCATCTTCAAAAGAGAGGCGGCCGAGTAAATAGACGAGCCGCGGTTCCCGAGGAATGAAAAGGCCCATTCCCTCCGTGCTCCCTGGAACTCCTTTACTTCGGTTTTGAACAAATAAAGGTTCAAATCCTTGGGTTTTCCAACCGAGCCGTAGGCGAAGCCCCACCGGCAGCCCCCGCCCCCAGAAAAGTTGACCCTTACTCGCGGTCGGAAAGGGAAACCACTGGGAGCCAAACTTTTCCTTCCCCCCAGCCGGGCCCAACAAACACTGGGGAGGGAACTAAGAGACGATCAGATCGCCGCACATCACGTGTGCCGGGCGCAGGGCCGTTGGCGGTAACAAACTCTCCCAATGAATCCAAGAGGGTTACCTAATAGAAAAAGGGGATAACTCACATCACCGCACTCACTTGGTTGAAAAAGAGGAAGAATAAGCACAATTTAGAAAGGCCCGGGCCCGGAAT
>NW_024064278.1:0-22484 GCF_009727055.1 Benincasa hispida | reverse complement strand
TCGATCGAAGGAAAGTAAACTTTTCGAAATTTGAAAATGCAACTTTATGGGTGAAGAAGGAATTGTCTTAAATCAGCAAAAGTATCTAAAAGCATGGTTTAGAAGTAGATGAAGCAAGAATAGATGTCATAGCTTAAACTTCCACACATCAATATTAAGCGTCTACGAAGTTTTTTAGGGGCATGCTGGATTACTACGATAGTTCTTTAGAGGATTCCTTCAATATGCGAACACTGAGCGCATTTACTAGAGGCAACCACCTACGATTTAATCGAAAGTGACTGCTGTGAGCAATTTGACATTGAAATATCTTGATACAGCCGCTATACAGCACCGGATGGACGTTGAAGGCGTTATTTCTCTGTCGACTATTGATAGTTCAGTAGGAACAATGTTAGGTAGAAGAAGGGGAAATTTGACGTCCCATCTCATTATGCGTCCAAAAACTTAAATACTACTCCAGACATAAACACGGCAGAAAAAGAGTATGTTCATTAAGTATTTGCAATTGAGAAGTTCATGATCTTTCTAGTGGTGCGGTAGCCACCATCTACATAATAATCGCAAAAGTTTTCCTGGAGTAAAAAAGACGAAAAGTTAATAGATGGTGCTCTTTTATAGGATTAGGACGACCTCCAAATTATCTAGTCATGATTAGAATGAGTCTCCAAAGACTGAGAAATCATCCATGAAGACTTCAACTGTCTTTTCTAAGAAGTCAGAGAAGATAGCCATCATACACCTTTGGAATGTTCCAGGTGCGTTACACAGCCCAAAGGGCATGCGTCTGAATGCAAATGTTCTAAAGGGATAGGTAAATGTTGTCTTTCTCTTGATCTTCTGGGTCAATCAAAATCTGGTTATAACCAGAGTATCCATCAAGAAAGAAATAAAAGGAAGTTTGTCAAGCATTTGGTCAATGAAAGGAAATGGGAAATGGTCTTTGTTAGTTGCCGCGTTGAGCTTCTGTAATCTATACAGATGTGCTAGCCCGTGATAGTCCTCGAAGGTATGAGTTCATTATTGCTATTGGCTATCACAGTTGTTCCCCCTTTCTTGGGAACACATTAGACTAGACTTACCCAGCTACTGTCGGATATAGGATAGATCACTCCCGCATCCAACCATTTTAGGATTTCTTTCTTGACCACTTCCTTTATTATGGGGTTCAGCCTTCTTTGAGGCTCAATCTATCCTGACTTCCCTTCTTCCAACCTGATCTTATGCATGCAATAAGATGGGCTGATGCCACGGATATCCGCTAGCATCCACCCTATTGCACGCATATGCTTTTTCAGCATTTGCAAGAAAGAGTACTCGTTAGGCTCAGTAAGATTCGCGAAAATTATCACAGGTAAATTTCTATTAGTTCCAAGGAAGGCATATTTCAGGTGACTAGGTAACGGTTTCAACTCAAGTTCTGGTGGTTCCTCAAGTGATGGACGTGTTGGTTTTGTACGCTGCTTACTCAGACTTGGCGGCTCTGGTTCTTTTAGGTTCTCCTCCAACGCGAGGACCTCACATACATGGGTCTCTTCTTCAGGAAACTGTATACTGTTCAGTTGACAATCTTCACCATCCAAGAACTTTAATGCGTTTAACACCTTAAACTTCACCTCTTAATTGTCTACGCGCATAGTTAATTCTTCTTTATGCACATCGATTAAAACTTTCCCAATAGCTAAGAAGGGGCTTCCAAGGATAATTTGTACCTCCCTGTCTGCTTCATAGTCCAAGATGATAAAATCTGCTGGGAATATGAAGTTGTCAACCTTTACCAGAACGTCTTTAATCTTTCCTTCAGGCTACTTAATCGTTCTGTCAGTAAGCTGAAGAGTAACAGAAGTGGATTGTACTTCACCAATTCCCAGTTTCTTAAAGATTGAGAGTGGCATGAGATTAATACTGGCTCCAAAATCGCACAACGCATGTCTCACATCCAACCTTCCGATCGAGCAAGGAACTATGAAGCCCTCAGGGTCCTTCGTTTCTTGGGTAGACTGTTGCTTACTAACGCATTGCACTCCTGCGTTAGCACAATTACTTCCGTCTCGCTGACTCTTCTTTTCTTCGTCAAAATGTCCTTAAAAAATTTGACATATGTTGCCATTTTCTCCAAGGCCTCTATAAGTGGAATATTGATATGCAATAGCCTCAAGAGCTCAAGAAAGTGCTTGAATTATTGTTCATCATTTTTCTTCATCAGACGTCTAGGGAATAGTGCATTAGCGGCACCGCAGGTTTTCCCACGTTAGACGTACTGGGTTTTGAATAGCTTATGGTCTCAGGCATTCTTTCTTCTTGATCTTCTACTGCCATTGAACGTGTGTTGCGTTCTTTTGAAGGACTATTGTTTCTTGGATTCATTCTTCTTTCTTCAAGAGCTTTTCCACTTCGCAACATCACTGCATGACATTGCTTCTTTCCATTATTGTTCCCAGGAGTTTCAGTGTTGCTAGGTAGAACTCCAGGCTACCTGTTCTTCAACTCGCTCGCTATCTGCCCTACCTGTATTTCCAGGTTTCTGATAAATGACACCAGGTGTTTTAGCAACGCGTAATTTTGGGCTATGTACTCCTTTAATAGGTTCTCAAGCGGAGATCCTGAGCTCGACGTCTGTCCTCCTCTATTAAAGGACTGTTGATGTTGTTGATTCTTTGGTTGAAATGCAGGCGGCGGTCCCTGCCTTTGCTGTTGGATTGCCCCTAGGTGGTGCTTCTGATGATTTCCTCCTATCCAAGAAAAATTTGGATGGTTCCTCCATCCAGGATTATATGTATTGGAAAATTGGTTGTTTTTAATGAAGCATACTGACTACGGGTTTTGTGGGCAATCAGCATAAGAATGAGGATCTCCACAACCCACACAGCTAACCATGGGCTGCTCGAACGCTTCTACCTGATTCACCTTCTGCTGATTTGATGTGTTTCCTAGCGATATGTTCTGCAAAAGACTGGTCATCGTAGCCACTTGTCTAGATAGTGTCGCTATTGCACTGGAATCGATAGAATTAACATTTTGAGATCTCTTCTTCCTGTCAGCTCTTCCATCATACGTATCATCCACCCATTCCATGTTGTGCTTAGCAATGCAGTCTAATATCTCCTTAGCCTCAGTGTAAGATTTATCCATAATTCCACCAACCGCCGCTGCGTCTGCTGCTATCTGCGATGCTCTATTCAATCCACCATAAAAAGTCTCTATTTGGATAGTTAGTGGTAGTCCATGGTTCGGGCAATTTTTGACCAAACCCTTAAAACGCTCCCATGTGGCACTTAGGGTTTCAGCTTCTTCTTGTTCAAAGTTCATAATCTCTCGATGCCTCCTCGCGTTGGTGGAAGGTGAGAAGTATTTTTGCATAAATTTCTCCACCAACTTCTCCCAGGTGGTGATTTCACCAGGCTCGAGTGAGCATACCCATTGTTTTGTGTCATCACGCAAAGAATAGGGGAACAAAGATAGCCCGATCGCCTTTGGGGTGATTCCAGGAATCACAAATGAATTACACGTTTCCAGGAAATGCTTCATGTGGGCGTGAAAATCTTTACCACGACCACCCCCAAATTGTCCAGCAGACTGGAGCATTTGAAGCATTACAGATTTCATCTCGAACCTTGTCCCATCTAGTGTTGGGAATATGATTCTTGGTGAGAAATCATACAGTACAGGGGATGCGTACTCCCTCATAGGATGCGTGCTGTTGTTCGCCATTAGGATCGGATTTTGTGCATCATGAGCTAGTTGCTGATCTAAGTTCTGATTTGCCTGATTGTCTGCCATTGCTCGTTGCCTGTTCTGTTGTCTGAGAAGTTGCTGCGTCAACCTTTGACGACAATTAGATCAGTTTCTACATCGGAAGGTCCTTTCAATCTTGGGGTTGTATATGAATTCAAGAGTGCTCTCCTTGCTCATAAACGTTCACAAGCTTAGGCTTGGCTTGTAATACTCCCTTGACTAAAGTGTTCCTACAAAAGATACAACGAAATTTCAGGTTAGTCCCGGCAACGGCGCCAAAAACTTGTCCGTTGCTATCATGATTCGAACTGGGAGTGTATTGTATAAAATAAATTATAAAAAATAAGTTCCAAGTATAAATGATGCATTGATGCTTTGATGCGTTTACGTAGTTGTAACGCGTTGGTGTGTTAAGGATGTGCAACAGAACGCACAACTTTTCCTAAACCAGACCCAAGTATAAATCTAGTTTGGTTCCTGATAAGTCCAGGGTCGAACTCAGGGATTCAGTTAAATAATGCAAACCTTGTGTTGTAGCTATTGTAGGGGTTTCCTAAAATATATGAAGAAATGTGTTATTTACACTAAGGTGTTGTGCCTTTGCAAGAAGATACAAAAGAGTTGAGTAGTGAGTGATGAATCATGCGAAAATGGATTTTAATGTAAGTGGTATGCGTCGATCTAAGATGAATGTGCACAAACCAGAGTGTGATGTGGATAAGATGGGATGATTTATGATTTTCTTATCTTTGTTTATGCATTAGACTTTATTCAACACTTCTCAATGCGAATAACATACAAAACCTATCTCTAGGATGCATGCGTCGAACACAGAATGCAATAATTACCAGTAACTCTATCTCTAGATGTACTAGACGTTCTACTTGATGCGGCTTAGTTATTCTCTCGGATAATCTAAGTTAAAGATGCTTTCACCAATTGATCAAGATGGCTTAAGCATTTGAAAATAAGATTTTTCATAAAGTACAGATGCATTCAACATAAACAAGAAATAAACAATGGCAAAGTATGATGGATCAAATATATGAATTTTATAAAAAAAAGCAGATTGTCTTTACAAAAGCAATATTTAATCAGATGAAATGAAAGCGATAAATGAGATGAAAGGAACTGAGTCAAGCCGCAGAGTACAATCTCTTGTATCTCTTTGGCTCAATCTAGTTATGTACAATCACTTGTATAGGAGTTGGACGAAGTGTCTTTCTCAAGCTTGACTTCCTCTGCTCCCTTACTGGCGGTGATGGTCGTTCTCAACCCTTCTGATCGTCTTGGTACCACAGCACAACTTCTAAAGAACTAAAACTATGACTACGCTAATATGAGAGTGAGGATCTTCAAAATTTCTGTATATGTGTTTGTATCTCTAGAAGGACTTCATCTATTTATAGGTATTGGTCATCTCCACTTGGTGATGGGCAACATTAAAGTCCATGCCCTGGTCAGCCGCCTGACACTCAGAAGCTTTCCAGACGCCGCCTGCTACAGGTGCCCATACTTGCAAGTGGTGATGTGACACAATCATCCTAGATCAATGAATCTTCTCTGCATTGAATTCCCTCCGACGTATAGCCCATGCGTTAAAACTTTTGCCTGCGACACTTCTTAATTATGTGTTAGCTTCTTGTTGAAATCCTGCAATACAATGCGTTAGTGGCGCAGTATTTGGTAATAAAACTTCCTTTGCATGAGTTTGCTAATGTTTGAGTAATTCCATGTGTTTCTTCTAAAAATGAGGAGAATTTATCATTAAAAATCTTATTGTTCCAACTTAAGAGCAAAAATAACTTGTATTTCTACAAGTTATCAACTATCCTTTTAAACTCATCCAGATTGTCTGATAATGGTTTAGTAGAATCTATATTAAAAGTGAAGAAATTTTCCCTTAGGTACATCTTGTTGGAGAGATCCTTGGTTGCAAAGAGACCATCCAGCTGGACCCACATCTTGTAGGTCACGTCTTGATTGATCACCTGTCTCAAGATGTTGTTACTAAGATTAAGAACCAAAGTTCCATAGACTGTAAGTTCCATATGTTCCCTTTCTTGAGCTATTAATGTAGGTGGCAGAGTTGACGGGTCTCAAAGGGCTTTATGAGCTCTCTGTTATCCAAGAATAGCTTTGAATTTTGGCCTTCCACAGATCAAAATTACCCTTTCCATCGAACTTCTCTATTTCAAATATTGCAACAACCATCACTAATCTGATCGAGTATTGAGACTGGTTTTCTTGAGTATCTTGATGCTGCAAGAATGCTGACCTTAATGATTTTCAAATGCTCTGATACCACAAATTATTGAGTTATTCAATCTTCTCTAGGCCCAAGTACTCAAAATCAACACTGAGATGATGAAGAAATGGCCGAGAAAGGCTCTGTCAAATCCTCGATGCTAGATACTCGACACTCGATATGTTTCTACTCAATACTCAATGCGAATTTCCTTCTATCCTTGACGAGATTCTGTTCTTGCTTGATGGAACGCGATGAGGGCTAACCGATACTCGATCGTACTCCACGAGTCATGATCTTTACTCGATGCGACTCGAAGACAAAAACGACTAACTCGAAGCTACTCGATAGAAGAAATCGATGCACGATTCAACTCGATACAGTGGAATTCGATACGATTTAATAGCAAGATTGTATTCACGTGATTTGCAGAAAGATTGAAGTCGATCGAACGAAGAAGATAAAGAGAAGAAGAAGAAACGCATAGGATTACATGGTTCGGCCAAGATGTCTACGTCCATGGGAAGATTCAAGTTCTTTTTCACTTAAAAGATTGCATACAACTTTGTTTTGTTTACAGAAAAATAGAAAATTATGAACTCACTCTCTGTTTTGTTTTCTGTTCGGTTGGTATTTATAACATATGCCAACAGACCGTTACAAGATAAAGTTAGTTATAAACTAAACTAGTTGAGATATTTAAGTCTTGATTTCTTCAAATAGCTTTGATTTTGGCCTTCCACATGCCAAAATCACCTTTTCCATTGAACTTTTCTATTTCAAATCTTGTAACAGCCATCACTGATTTGATCAAGTATCAAGACTAGTTTTCTTGAGTATCTTGATGCTCCAAGACTGCTGATCTTGATGATCTTCAAATGCTCTGATACCACAAATTGTTGAGTTATTCAATCTTTTCTAGGCCCAATTATTCAAGATCAAAATGGAGATGATGAAGAAATGGCTGAGAAAGGCTCTGTCAAATCCTCGGTACTAGATACCGATGCTCGATATGTTTCTACTCGATACTCGATGTGAATTTCCTTCTATCCTCAATGGGATTCTGCTCTTACTCGATGGAACGCGATGAGGGCTGATCGATATTCGATCCTACTCGATGAGTCTTGATCTTTACTCGATGCGACTTGAAGACAAAAACGACTAACTCCAAGCTACTCGATAGAAGAAAGCAATGCACGATTCAACTCGATACATTGGAATTCGATACGATTTAATAGCAAGATTGTATTCACGTGATTTGCAGAAAGATTAAAGTCGATCGAATGAAGAAAATAAAGAGGAGAAAAAGAAACACACAAATTACGTGGTTCGGCCAAGATGCCTACGTCCACAGAAAGATTCAAGTTCTTTTTCACTTAGAAGATTGCGTTCAACTTGTTTTGTTTACAAAAAAATAGAAAATTATGAACTTACTCTTTGTTTTGTTTTTTGATCAGTTGGTATTTATAGCATATACCAACAGACCATTACAAGATAAAGTTAGTTATAAACTAAACTAGCTGAGATATTTGAGTCATGATTTCTTCACTAAAAAAAAAAAAGTTAAACTACTGAACGAATTTGAATATTTCAACTAAGTTGACACATTCTTAGCACACTCACTATTATGTTATGATTTACCTCTTTTTCTCCTTTGTAATTTTATTTTTAGAAGTGTGGCCAATGTCATACTAGATTATGAGTATTTTCCCAAGTTTGTAAGTTGATATTAGAGTTGTTTCAAATGTACGATTATTTCCTTCAAGCTAAAGTGACCATCATAAAAAGTACATCTAATCTAATCCATAAAAAGTTCAAATAATCTATATGAAAGAAAAAAAATTGACATAAATAACTTCAGATAAACTGTTGTTGAGATATGATATAATCATTAAATTTATTGTAATTTCATATTGACATAATTAAATTTACCATAACATGCCCACTTACAACAATTATAAAGATGTGTGATCAAACTTCCAACCTTTTAGAAAAATGGTCATGTCAATACCGATAAGTTATTTCTTAGGTTGATGAGCCATTGAACTAGAATTTTAATGAAAACCAAAATACTACTCAATAATCTTGTCTAAGCTATCAATATGGTACCACTTTAGATTCACCATTCTTGAGTCAAATCCTTACCTTTTTTTTTTTCCATTCGAATACTCGTTTTGGATTTATGGACTTTGATAACATATTATATTATACTAAAAGGAATAAAGAGTAGTTGCAAGTATAGCAATCAAGACCAAAGTATTACTAGATATATCATAATGCAATAAATTTGTAAATATAAAAAAAAAAAAATTGGATCCATGAGTTTAGATTATATCCCTGATATAAAAGTCTATCAACGATACAGTCTATCACACATAGGAATAATTAGAAATCGAATCTATCATTATTAAATTTGTTATATTTGTAATCTTTTAATATTTTTGTTATACACTTAATTATTAGCTCTAAAGATACTATCAATTTCAATTACTCAAGAAAAAAAGATGGTAGATATACATTCTCCAAGTATTGTTTAATAAGTGGATAAAACATTTATATAATCCAAAAAATTTATGAGCTTTTTTTTTTTTTTTGTGTTGAGCGAGTGTTCTGAAGGGGGAATTGCCCAATTTTTATACCTCATCTCATTTTGTGCATTGACTACCTTTAGGCTTGTTTGGGATTTGTTTTGTTTGCAGGAGTAAATAGGGAGGATTTAGTCTAAAAAGTTGTTTAGCAAAATTTGATTATTTATTAATTTATGTAAAATCACTTTATTCTTACCTCCACAATCACTCTCATACCGACCTTGAAATTTAAATTTAGCTTCCCAAAAATATATCATCTTCCCAAACTAAATTTAAAAAATTCTAAATCTGTCATTGCATATATTTTCTTTTGGAAATTTTCAAAAGTAGAGAAATAATCAAACTATTTATACAAAATAACAAAATTTTAATCTTCTTTAATTAAGGTGGATAGAAGTTGATAGAAGTCTATCACTAATAGACGTTGATAGAAGTCTATCGATGTCTATCAATATATTTTCTTTTGCTTTTTTAAATGGTTTGACATTTTTTCTATTCATGAAAACTTCGTTTTTCTTTTCTCATATCAACAAAGTTTTTGGACTAACCATTGTTCTTTAAGAAGAAAAACTTTGATATAATATTTTAGACTAAACAATGTTATTTTTAATTTAAAATATACACGTTTCTTTAAAGAATTATTTTATAATAAATTTGATATTAGATATTGATTTAAAAATGATATTAAATATCAATATAAAAATAATTGAAATAATATGTTTACCTGGGTCACAATTATTTGTAACCCTTCGAATAAATTAGACATGCAAATTACATATTTGTGTTTGATTTTCTCCCTACTAATAGGTTTGATTGATAATAAGGGACAAAATAATATTTTATATATATTTTTTATAATTTTTTTTTGGATTGAACCGTCGACTTCTAAAGACGAAATGTACCTAAATACCACATTAAAACAAACTCACTTAAATAGATGGGCACGACAGTAAAATTAATATTTTATACACTTCTAGTTTTGAAATATGTAACGAAGGCTAACAAGTTGTAGTTATTATTTAAACAACCCTTCATCTCAAAAGAAAACAGATATATTTAAACGCCCCCATTGACAAATAGTTATTAATATTAATTAAAAGAATCAGATGGATTAGAGAATCTCTTACTCGAATACCAAGTAGAAGTCACACTAACTTGAAATATTTTCTAAACTCCATCCATTAATTTGTAGTAATTAGCCTCAAGTTTTTAATCCATTAAACACCTATGAGTTAAAATATTGTTTATAGAATGGACCATTAGATCAAGATAACAATATCTATTTTATTAGAAAGATACAACTAATAACTTGATAAGTTGGTCAGTGGATGCACCAGAATATCTCAGCTAGGTTAACACATTTGTAGCATCCTCATCATATCCTAACTCCAATTTCATTCATATAAACAATAAAAGTACAGAAGGAGCTGGTAGATAACAATTCACATGTTGCATTAACATTTTAGAATAATATTCAAATTAAAATCAATTTAAGCATAGTTCAATTGGCAACCATTGTTGTTGAAATCATTATTTACTTACATAATGTCTGAGACCTAGGATTCAACACCTAATAGCCTTGACATCCTCATGACCTGGCAACGTTATTCTTACTTGTCTTAAACTGTTTCTAAGAGTGAAACTTATCCTCATATACCAACAGGTTCTTTTGGCATGTTTGTCCTCACGCACATACTTTTTTTAAAAAAAAAAATTAGGAGGTCAATCAACATAGGATTGCTCCAAGCTAAGCATACTTAATTTAGGAGTTACTATAATTGAGCCACAGAAAAAGAAAGTGCAGCTTCTTGGTATAACGTATAGGTACGTAATAATTACAAAATTTTTTAAGCCTTTCTTAACTATGCATGCTTCATATCCTCATGATGAAGGATCCCAAATTGAAGGGAACCGTGAGTGGAAGAAAGAGCGTCCCAAATCCCATTTTTTCATTGAATGTAAATTTTACAGTAAATCAAGAAAAAGATATGTATTTACATAAATTACAACATGCTATATAATTAGGTTTTAGAAACCTTACCCTTGAAGATTTTTCTTCAAGAATCCCTCGAAGAGTACACGAATGCCTTGAAAACTTTCTTGAAGAAATTCTCCATAAAAAACGAGAGCACAACCACAATGGTTTCCTCGGTATTCTCAGATAGAGAACCCAGGAGCGGTGGGCTCTGACTATTTTGAAAAAAGAAAAATTTTAGTAGAGAAGAGGAAGTATTGAAATTATTCAACAATAAATCCAATAACTCACTGAATAGTTTCGTTTTTTTCCTCACTCTCAAATTCGATGAACAAAAGCAAGAAGATAAAGCTTTCTTTTTAGAATACCAAATATAACAACCATCCACTTATTTGGGTGGAGAGAAAAGAGGAGAAAGACAGTTGTAACTCCCTCCCTCGTTTTTAATTAAAATAAAAAAATGACATTTAATATAAATATGAATATGATAACTAACTTATCATATTATATGTATATGAAATTATATGTTATATCAAATATAACATATAACCTATAGTTTTAATTTGTATCATATACAATATAATCTATAGTTTCTTTTAACTCTTATATGACATTTAATCTAATTCACATTTATATTAAATTTAATAACTATGAATCTAATTCCTGTTAATAATATTGGAATCTTATTCAAATATTTATATCATCTCAATAAATCTATAATGTATCAAATACATTAAAATAATTATATCACATATATTAAAATAACTTAATTATATAATATATAATTAAATCCCTCTATTAATTTGAACAATTCAAATTAATCCAAAAACTTATTCTCATTTAATCCTATTGAGCTACCAAGGGGACTCATGGACTTGTAGCTTGAAGCTCAACCAGTACATGACTAATTAATCAAACTCTTTAATTAAATTATTCACCATCTGTTAACTGTCTAGCACTCCACTAAAAACCGACAGTTGCACTCTTAGCACTACTGATATATTTTTGTGTCTACTGGATATAAACAATCAACAGTACGATGACCCTTCACAAACTGCTCATAAGTACAACTAGGCCAAAATTACCGTTTTGCCCATGTAGTTACATCTAACTCCTTAAGTATCACTGATCTCTTTAATTATCAATAGATCATAGTCCAACTATGACTAAACCCCTCTCAAGCCAGGAGAGGGTGTGACACCACATTGTTCAAGCCTTGGAATCAACCCTTAAGGGAGAAATTTATCTACTTACCCCGACCTCGGGAATGAGTGTATTTTCTTGTATACCTTTGTTCCTAATTGCCCAATCAGACGAATCCCCAAAATGGTAGATTTACTAAGTCGACGATCTGGCCATTCTCACCCATACAAATCAAAGGGCCGCTCTCATAGGCAGGAGTTCACAACTCACTCAGGATTTCAGTCATGTTACCTATGATCATCCTGGTGAAATGTAAGTCTCTATCATGAACGATGTTATATAATGAGATTAAACATTTCGTGATCTAGTCTTATACAAACTCCTTTATATAGAATATCCCCACTCACATGTCTATACATAAATGATCAGGATCAAATCATTTGTAGCACTTTACAATAATTGTAGTAGCACTAAAAAGCGGTCCATACTCATAGTGTCACTAGGATAACTTACCCATCCTTATCCATCATCTACAGACCATTTAGGTTATCACTTAAACATGATTCACCTGTATGTTTCTACATACATGTTTAAGTCACAAGATAACTTTGGATGTTAGTTTATTAGAATGCCAACAAAAATATGGAATAAAATATCTTATATTTTATTAAATAGACAATGAGTTTGTTCAATACATTACAAACTATAGGACCCTACGAGATTTAGGGTATTAACCCCAACACATGATTCTTTTTATTCAGATGTAAAACCGGTTCATTCATATACCTCTCCTAAGCTCAAGTATCACAATTAGAATAAAAAAGGAAAGAAGGAAAGAAGGATCAAAGAAAAAGAGGTAAAAGAAGAACTTACATTGATTGGTAGAGCTAATGAGTTGAAGAGAAACATTTCCTCCTAAAGATTCACTGAATTTATGAAGAACTCGATTGGCTCCATTAAGAACTCGATTTGCTCCATGAAGAAAGTGATTGAGGGTTGAAACACTGGTGTTTAATGAATTTAATCCATCAAGACTTATGTGTACTGATTGATTGGATGGAACAACAGCTTGATTTGCTCCTGAAATAATAATTGTGTCTTCTGATAAAACAACAACTCCTTTTAACATTTTCTCTTCTTCTTCCATATAACAACATCTCTTTACTCTCTTTATGATTATGAGAAAGAAATGTACAAGTTATTTGTAAACTATGTATAAAACCCGAAAGGGTTGACTCCAAAAACTATATCAAGAGGTCAATGTCTTTTCATTTTATGTCCAATTGCCTCTATGTGCGACATTGAGTTGTTTGGTCACATCCGAAGACTTCGTAATGTTCTTTTAATAGTTTTGAAATAGAAATGTTATTTATGAATTATTTAGGCCAAAATATCATTTTGGTTGAGTTTGTTTCATTTTATTCAACGTACTTTCATCACATAATCCTACACAAAAATTTCAAAATAAATTTTAAAAATGAAAGTTAGAAGAGTTTTCTAAGTGGCAAATTATGTGATCCAACTAGCTAAGATTTGTGTCTAATAGTTCCTTGAAAATTCAAAAATTTTAAAAATTAATGATGTATTATATATAAATTTGAATTTAGGAAATTAAGAGATTTTTGGTAGTAATAATCCGGATTATGTTTTATGTTTACGAATTCACTAAGTTGAGCAAATATGAGTTGGAGAGATTGTGTTTTTTTTAACTCTTTTTCAAATTCTGTGATCCAAATATCGTAAATTCTGTGAGACAATTTTCATGTTTTATGTATATTAAGATCTTGATTTAAAATTTTAAAATGTAGAATTATATATAAGAAATAAGAAATAAATATAATATATCATGTTATATAAACTCAATTTATTTTCTTAAATTACAAATATGTGTAATATACTAAATTATAAATTAAAAGATATTATAAAATAATAATTTAACAAAACTTTTAGTATAAAAGATCATCATAAATTAGTTAAATTACAAAAGTTATAAGATGACTTATCACTCGAAACACGGATGTTAAATAGAAAGTACAGACAAACATTGTAACAACAAACAAAACTAACTCGAGAAAACAAGTAAAGGTGCACATAGGAGTTGGCAACCCAGTTCGGTGATAAACCACCTATGTCTCGGGGCAGTATACCCAGGAAAGATAATCCACTAATATTAAAGAGTCAATTACAACTTAGTAATTATCTACAATTCAATGATTACTACAGTAACTCACGTAGAGTCCAACTCACAAGTCACTTAGCTCTCCCTAGATGTAAGATTTCCTCTCAATAGTACTTAGGCTCCTCTAGATGTGAGACTTCCTCTCAATAGTACTATTTAGTAGGTAACTAAACAAATCTGCCTTAAAAGATAGAGTCAACCAACAAATCTTCAACCATAAGTAATATTTTATCTTCACCCTAATATTTAATAGGTAATTAAACAAATTCTATAGTCTATAGACATATAGTTATTAGAAACTAGAGTTCTATCTAAAATCAATTGACAATGAAAGAAATAACTCATGATTTATTTGATAAAAACTGTGAAGTCTCTTTACTTTGTAGAATCTTCAATATGTCTTTCGAGATGATGCGTCTTTTAAATTCACCATTCTTATATATCAAATATATCTTGTGAATTTGGATTCAATTTCAAATCCTCTACCAAATCATTGTTTAATTTTAAATTTTACCTTTTCAGATTACCTATCAAATACGTCATAAATAATTTGTAATTTAATTAATTTTTTAGTCGAAAGTTCTATCACCATAATATAAAGAATAAGTTTACTTACAATGATTATCTTAAACTTTGAATATGTACGATTTCTATTTAAATATTTACTTTTTGGAAATTGAAAAATTCAGAAATGGAAGGCACTAAATCGAATGAAAACCGAGTATAGATGTGTATACAATTAAAAACAAAAAAAAAATCGTCCAACTTGCTACGTTCTCGAGTGGAAGGTGCACATGAAATCAGCAAGTTGGTGACACAACTAAAGAACAAAATGCCTTCAACTTGCCATTTTCTTCAACACGTTTCTTGGAGAAGGGAAAAAACGAAAGAAATCGTTAGAAATAGCACGTTTAAGTTTTTACCTTATAAAATTAGTATATCTTTTAAAAATTCGTAAAATGATTACAGGTCAAGATTTGTTAATTCATGTAATTTTTTCAAATCTTATACTAAATCTTATATTCTTCGAATTTGCTCCAAATTAGGTTGTGTTTACTCAATGTTATTTAACGGATCAAATCTTTAGTTGTTTTCAAAATTATATGAATTTTTAAAATTCCAAATGGGTTTTCCAATTGTCAAAATAGATTTCCAAATTGATTCAACATTTTTAAATTTTTGGAAAGATCAAATTTTATAAAAAATTGGGTAAGATTTGAGATATATATAGAATCTCGGTGTTAATCCAGCTCGAGATTCCAATAAGAAAACCCAAATATATGAATATCAGTGTATATACATGAAATTTAACCGTGAAAGCCCAAATATATAGAATCTCGATATTATTTTTCCCGAGAATAACTTCAAGATCCCTATAATCTTTTCAAATTATATGTGATCTCTCCAAATCTTGTACCAACTCTTACATCTTCTCAAATTTTTCCTTGCAATATTTCCCAAATTTTATACAAAATCTTGCAAATCTTTAAATCAAATTTATATTTATATTAATTTCTAAATTGATTTATTGATTATCTAGATAATTTACGAGCTATCTTTTCAAATTTCGTCAAATTGTGTAATATGGTAGTGTCATCTTTTAATTGTGGAAAGATTTGGGAAGATTATGTAACATTTAGATTTTTTTACCCAAATCTCAGTTTATAATCTGGCAAGATATACCGAAAAGGACCAAACCAATCAACAAGTTAGAAAAAGTTATTTTTTAATTAAATCTTGCTGGTCGATCTCTCTTGAGATGGGCTGAGAAAAATTATTATTAAGAATTTTCAAAAAGCGTAATAGTCTTGTAAGGTAAAAACTTAGTGCTATTTCTGACAATTTTCCAAAAACTACAATAGGTTCATTTTGGTTTAAATAATGTAGTTTAAGACTTTTAGTCCTTATATTTTTTACTTTTATTCATTTTGGTCTCTATATGTTATATCTATGATATTGGCTATATATATTTGTTTAAGAACCCTGGCATGGGCAGCTTATAGGTTGTCTCATATTATAACTCTGTGCGAACTTGTCCAAAAGGTTGTGACTCAAGATGCTAATTCTGCATAATATTTCTTTCTTAATTTAAGTTATTCTGCAAAATATTTTCTCTGGGATGATGGTGAATTGCTGATTTTGAGAAGAGACATTTTCTATTTTTCTGTTGTGCTATTTATGACTACGAATTCTTTAGACTAGGGTTGCCGCAGACATTATTTTGGGGAGCATTAATTGCGTATTGAAAGAGTACTTTATGCATAATGCTTATTGAAACACATCTAAAATGTGTATTTATTACTCTTGATTTAGGATAGTTTTTATATAATTCTGGTAGGTTTGATGATGTTTGAACAATTTACTACCTAATTTAAAACTTCCATGAAACAAAAATCAGTTAGAAATTTATTGTAAAAGCTTAAGGAAACCTCAACTTATAAATAGAAGATTTAAAACTCAGAAAAATACCATTAGTGAAAGAAAATAATTAGAGAGAATTGAGAGGAAACTCAGTTTGAGAGAATTTAAAGTTGAGGCATCAGTTGCTGAGCAAAGTTCTTTTGTCCTTTCTGATGCCTTAACACAACATCCCAATATAGTGTTGACAGACAAGATTCAAATGAAACACATATTTAGGTTCTAGATTTGGGATGTACCTTCTATATGACACCTTCAAAGAGCTGGTTCGCCACCTATAAAAGCTAGGGTAGTGGCTTCGTTTACATTGTAAATGATAACTCACTACAAGAATTTTGGGCTTTAAAATCGATTGGAAAAAGTGAAATTAGATGTATAATGTCGGTTTTAAAAAAATGGATCTTTAATGTTGGTTTTATACAGCATTAAAAATAGGCTACAATTTTGATTTAAAACCCATTAAAGGTTCCCATTTATTTTTTTAACTTCAATAAAAAAAATATTTCTCTTTCATTTCACTATCATTCTTCTCTCTCCTTTCTCATTTCTCTCTTACAAACCCTCTCTTCCCCTTGATCGTACCAATCATCTCCGACGTTCATGGGTTGTCATTGTGTCATTCTCCTGCAGATCGGACATTCATGGGTTGTCGTCATGTCATTCGCGTGCAGATCTGGCATTCTCGTGCATATATGGCCAAGCAGATTAAGTTTTGTGTGTCGTCGTGTAGATTACGTGAAAATCCGGTGTTCGTGGGTTGTCGTCGTGTTGTTCGCGTGCAGATCCAGCCATGCAGATTTGATCGTACAAATAGCATTTCGCGTGTAGATCTTGTCGTGTAGATCGTGCTTCACGTGTAGCTCCAGCGTTTGCATGCAGATCCGACCGTGCAAATCTGGCTGTGCAGATCCGACCATGTAGATCCGGCCATGCAGGTCCAACATTCGCGGGTTGTCATCGTCGGCGTTACAATCTTAGTCGTATTATATAAGCCGTCTGGTCGTCAGATCTATTCCAATCTTTGATCTTCGGTTCGGATCTTTTCAAGCTTGTGGGTTGTTCGAGTTGTTTGCTTGGAAAGGTAAAATTTTCTTTTCATATGTATTTTCAATTTAATAATTTAAAGTTATTTTATTCATTTTATTTTTATTCTAATGATTAAACTTCTTGAAATTTTGAAATGTTGGAATTAAATTAGTTCAATAATATATACTTGGTTGGTAGTCATGTTTGGTGTGGTACAAGTGTATATTAAAATCATTTTTTTTTTCAATTATATATAAACTAATTTGGTCTTACTTGGTTGATTAAGCTTGTTTGGTGTGGTTGAAGTATTATTTCATTCATTTTATTTTATTCCAATGATTAAGTTTCTTGAAATTTTGAAATGTTGAAGTGAAATTAGTTCAAGAATATGTACTTGGTTGATAGTCTTGCTTGGTGTGGTTCAAGTGTATATTAGAACCATTTTTTTCCAATTATAATTTAGCCATTAATATTTCATTTGTGTTATTCTTTTTATTTTATCTAAAAATTTAAAGTAAACTAATCTAGGTATTGTTGTTGATTTTGGTTCATAAGATTTTAAAGTGTTGAGATGAAAATCAGTTCATGAATATGAACTTGTTTGATTGTTTTGCTATCATCTTTTTGTTTGGTGGCTAATTTGTTTATAGAACATTTTCTTGGGTTATATTTTAGTATTGAAAATATTTTGTTTATATTCTTTTCTGTTTGTCATGTTGATATAAACAACTTTTAGGTCTTATTGTTGATTATGGTTAAGTTCATAGGCTTAAGGTTTCGTAATTTTTACTTGTTATTGTCTGTCTTTTTTATAGATTAAGTGGCATATTTTACAATCATGGATATGTCATGGATGAAAATGAATAGAATGTCAACTAAGTATTGTTTAGGGGTTGAGATGTTTATTAAAAATGGTCTACAACATTCAAGTATGTCGAATATCATGAGTTGTCCATGTTTGAAGTGTGTGAATGTCAAAGACTCTAAATTTGAAAACAATAAGAGATCACTTACTTTTTAATGGTATGGATCAAAGTTATCGGACATGGAATTTTCACGGTGAATCATTACCAATTAAGAGAAAGAATGAAAATGTGTCAACTAGTGAAAGAGACAAAGTTGATGAGGATGATGTTAATGTTCATGACACAGTGGGAATGTTTGAGGCTGTACACAACTATTTTAATGAAATATCCAAAAATTTTGAAGAATTACTAGATGGTCTGAAGAAACCATTGTACCGAAATTGTAAAACTTTTAGCAAAATATTTACAATGGTAAAGTTATATAATTTGAAAACTAAATTTGGATGGAGAAATAAGAGTTTTGCTGAGTTGTTGGAATTAATTCATGACATATTACCGAATCCTAATGAAATTTCAACTTCTACTTATGAAGCAAAAAAGAATTTGGGTATTCTTGGAATGAAGTACGAGAAGATTCATGCATGTAGCAATGGTTGTTGCTTGTTTAAAAAAGATCTCTCTGATGCAAATGTATGTCCCATTTGTGGCATGCCAAGATGAAAGCTTCATAAAATTTGAAAGGAAAGGGCTAAGAATGTCTTAGCAAAAGTCATATGGTATTTCTCCTCAATTCCAAGATTTAAAAGAATGTTTTGAAACAAAGAAACATCAAGTTTATTGACGTGTCATGCCAAAAAAAAAAAAAAGAAAAAAAGAAACAAATAGTTTATTACAACATCCCAGAGATGCACTATCGTGGAAAAAAGTAGACAATTTGTGGTACGTCAATTTGTTTAGAAAAAAAAAATCTCAGATGCAAATGTACCTATTTGTGGTACGTCAAGATGGAAGCTTCATAAAAATTGAAAGGAAAGAATGTCCCAACAAAAGTCATGTTGTATTTTTCCTCAATTCCAAGATTTAAATGTATGTTTCGAAGCAAAGAAACCTCAAGTTTATTGACGTGGCATGCCAAAAAAAAAAAGAAAAAGAAAAAGAAACAAATGGTTTATTACAATATCCCAAACATGCACTATCGTGGAAAAAAGTAGACAAATTATGGTGAGAGTTTGGGTTAGAACTTAGAAAATCATCGTCTTGCTCTTTCCATAGGTGGGGTAAATCCAAATGGAGATCTTAGTAGTAGATATAGTTGTTGGTCAGTGATGTTAGTGACGTACAATCTACCTCGATGGTTGTGCATGAAGTGGAATTTTTTTTTATGTTGACTGCACTAATATTTGATTCTAAACAACCAGAAAATGATATAGATGTTTATTTAGCTCTGTTCGTAAACGATTTGAAAACCTATGCTCGGACCTCTTTTACTGCATCTTGGAATAATTTTGTCTTTAGCTTTTTCGCAAGGATCCTGCCATTCTCTAAATTTGGCAAATTCGTTCAAGCTGATAAGAGTTAAATTGTGAAAGGTACCTACTCGTAGTTGGATACTTCATATGACACCCGTGCAGGTAAGCCAAAACGAAAGTAGGTGGCCAGAATCAACGCATAATAACAACTCCTCTGTCTGACGTAAACTAAATTTAGCTAAGATAAGAGTTGAATTGAATATAGCGCGTGACCAAAGTTGGATGCCCGCATGACACCCGTGTGGGCAAGCCAAAACGAAGAGCATAACCAGGTTCAATGCCTTAATCTAATAATGAGTCACAAGCTTTGAATCATCTTGAACGATCGAATTTTAAAAAGCTAAAAGCAAAGTTGTCTGCGATGAGTAAAAAGTTTTGAGCGGAGGCTTGCTAGAATTAAAACATAGACAATATTTCTTAGAAGCAGTGGCTAAGTTTGAGGAGAATGCTGCTACCCTAGCTAGAAGTGCAAGTAAATTATATTCTGAGAAGCTGGTCAATGCAAAGGACCACTCAGATGGCAAGTTTTGAGTTTCCTTAGTATAAGGCATGCTTGAGGACAGGCATGATTCTAAATTTGGGGGTGTGATAGCTGGTAGAAATACAAGCTATTGCAGCCTTTTACTTAGAATTATCAGGGTTGATGAGTAGAACATGCGTTAATTTTGCTAAGAATTCATGTGAAATAATGAGCTTGCGTTCATCAGCATTAAAAATCCCCGCTAACCCTATATCATGCGTTATTTTGCGTCAAAATATCTATTTTGTAGTTGTTGTGAGAATCGATCAAATGCGTTGATCCCAAACCATCGCAAAGTTGATCATATGCATTGATCTTATTGAAGACAAATTGGTTCCACGAAATGTTGCAACTACAGTGATAACCATGATAGGTGGATGTTCCCAAAGTGAGTGAAATGCGTTGATACTTCAGAATAAACAATCATGAACGCATACCTCAGGAGTATTGATAACGGGCAGAAATGCACGTTATTACAGTGCAAAGATATAAAACAATGAAGGATTGCGACGATAAAAATATATAAAATTACATCCAAAAGCATTAAGTTTAGAATATTGCGATCGCATGCGTCTATCGCATGAAAGTAGTTACTTGTGTATTTTGTCCAGAAAATATGTTGACACAAGGCAGAATTGTGATCCAAGGAAATTAGCGTCCGAGTGCATTAAGTGATTGCGATCGCAAGGCTATGCGATCGTTTGCATTTGTGAAAATCTACTCAAGAAGGTGGCCACATAGAGCTAGCGCATCAAGATGAAAGCTTAATAAATCACGATGGGACAAAAAACTGATGACGGTCGCTTCCAAATTAAGTTGACAAGCCGTTAACGACACAATGTAGCAAGTACACTCAACTTTTCAGTGACAATTATTTGACGCATCAGACAGAGAATTAATGACATCCCAGCAGTACAATCATTCGAGAGAACAAGCTCTTCACCCTGAAGCTCTATAAATACTAAAGGCCACCTTCGTTAAAGGAGTTCAGAGAATTCGGATCCGTGACTCAGAATTTAGAGTTTTTCTTCACCATATACTTAGATAGTCGTAGTTTGTAGTTTTCTATACTTGAAGGCGGAAGCGAAGAAGGGAGAATACGCCGAGAGATCGTCTGGTTAACTCGGAAAAGTGCCGGGAAGCGTCGAAAACACAGAGAGGGCCAACTCTTGTGGAAGCAAGAACATCTTTTCGGCAAAATAGAGATAACTTAGTGTAAAAGCCTTGGGAAGGAAGATATTGCTACCAGGCTCTCTATCCTTATTTTCCATTGTCATTTTTTATTATGAACTTGTTTATAAAATGGAAATTGCATCTTTATATTTGTTCACTCTCTTTACATTACGTATGAGTAGCTAAACTGTCGAATGGGTTAAGAAGCACTTAGCTAGCATAACCTGGGATCTTCACTTTATGTGATCATCTCGTATTATGTTTGCATCATTCGTCCTTTAGAGATACTCGAGAGGGTAGTCTAAGGATAGAATCTAGGTTTGGAAAAGTCAGCATCGCATACATCGCATGCGTCCTAAAATTAGGAGTTATCGCATTTGTATTGGAAAATGAATTGTTGTCGCATGTGTGTAGCATGATCACATAGCTTGAATGCAATCTCAGAAAACGTTAGCTAAGACCTTCTCAACCCGTTCCTCCGCATACTCATTGTATCTGTCGCATTATTAGCTCTTTTCCTAATTCCGCCGCATAAACTTTATACTTTAAACCCCATACCAACCAACGCATTGAATTATTTGTTACCGCAAAGTAATAAAAAAATTACCATCGCATACTGTTTCCTTAGTCCCTGTGTTCGACCCTGGGCTTACCAAGCAACTCAGTAGGATTTATACCTGGATCTTGCTGAGAAAACTTGTATGCACAACGCATATTCCACCATCGCATTTTACACCATTATTTTATCGCATTAACCAATTCACCAAGTTTTTGGCGTCGTTGCCAAGGACTATGGCAATACATTGTGCTAACAGTAACTTTTTGATTTTCTTTGCAGACTCTCCCTTTCTGTGCACTGCTTCTCCTTAGGTAAGGGAAGAAGTGGGCATCGTATGAGCGAAGGACAAAATCCTGAGCCCGATTATGACCCAGAGATTAAGAGTATGTTCTGAAGAAGAAGAAGAAACAGCCGTCAACAACAACAACAAGAACAATAAGAGAAAGATCCAAACATGGCGGAACAACTAGAAAATGGAGCACCAAACGTAAATAGTATCATGGTGAATCCCATCCTATTGGCGAACGATCGCAATAGGCCCATCTGGGACTATGCGTCGCCTAACCTCTATGATTTCTCACCAGG
>NW_024064277.1:0-1190 GCF_009727055.1 Benincasa hispida | reverse complement strand
AAATTGAATCACTAATCTCAAGGTTGGTAATACAAGCTTTATGTTCATTAAATTATGTTAATTGGTCAATTTGTAAGTTTCCTTCTTCAACTATTGTCCTTAAAAGATGAATTCAGCATTCAGCATTCAATTCAAAATAATCACTATATTGAAAATATGAACTATTTTTGAACTATTTTTCTTATAATATTATTTATCTGCATTTTATCACTTTGATTGACATTTGGTTCCAATGTAAAATTTTTGTGAACCAATTTATTTATTGTCGTATTCTTCCCATGTGAATTAGTAGTTGCAAGGTTCAATGATGGTTTCCTTTATTTATTTTAAAAATTGAATTGGCCAACATAATCAGGAATATTATCAATCGCCATGTGAGGAAATTGAATACTTCTGACAATGTTTCTTTTTAAAAAAAAAAAAAAAAAAAAATTAGATAATTTATTAAATTAGGAATATATTACATATATAAAATGAGTTCTAACAATATAATAAGAATTGAAACATTAATCAATGTTATTTGAATGAGCAATCCCCTTAAAGAGAGTGTAAAAAGTAATTTTTGCTTCTTTTTAATCATAATATTAATGAAGATTAAATTATACAAAATTCGGTCAAATTTTATATTTTCTATAAAAGAAAATATTCTTGGAATTTTCAAAAATTTTAAAAATGTCCTTAACCGTTAGTTTTAGATGTAAAACATTAGTATTTTGTGTCAAAAATATTCTGAACTTTCAAAAGTTTCAGAAAAAACTTTAAAAAAAATACCCTTATTTTTATATGATAAAAAAACTGTTGATATAGTTTTACTTCTCTATTTTTAATCTTTTTTCTCCCTTTCCTTCTTCAATTCTCTTTTACTCCCCTTTTCATCTAAAATAAATAAACAAATACAACTGCACACTTCAATTAAGATATATTGACTATAATAAAAGAAACACCCGGGGATTTTGGGATTTTAAATGTTTTAACAAAGTTATACATTAGTAGTTGAATATGTATTAATAGTCGTACATTTTTTTATTTGACTATTTATTTGTTTTGGTACGTTTCAAGGTGAGCTTTTGATTTTGAAATTTTGAGAGATTTTATGACTCAACTTAAAATTTTAGGTTTTATTTTAGTTGCTAAGAAATTTGGTGTAAATTAGACATCAACTTCAAATTTAAGGACCAAATATCCATTTT
>NW_024064276.1:0-2118 GCF_009727055.1 Benincasa hispida | reverse complement strand
GAATTCACTCCATTCCAGAAAGCAGGTGTAAGTAGATAGATTGCTCCCTTAAGGGCTGGTTCCAAGGCTTGAACGATGTTATGCCACACACTTTCTCATGGCCTGAGAGGTGTTCACTCATAGTAGGACTATGATGTATTGTTCATTAGAGGAATCAGTGGTACTTAAGGAAGTTAGGTGTAACTATAGGGGCAAAAGGGTAAATTGGCCCAACTGTACTTACGAGCGATCTGTGAAGGGTTATCGTACTGTTGATTGGTTATATCCAATGGACATAGAAATATATTTATAGTGACAAGAGTGTAGCTTTCGGTCTGTAGTGGAGTGCTCGGTAGTTAACGGATGGTAGATTTCGTGATTAAAGAGTTTAGTCAGTTATTCACATACCGTGTGAGCTTCAAGCTATAGGTCCATAAGGTCCCATTAGTAGCTCAATGGATTCAAGTTGAGAATCGGTTTTTGGGTTAGTTTGAAGTGTTTAAATTAACAAGAGGGAATTTGATTATATATGATATAATTAAATTGGTTCAATTATATGTGTTATAATTGATTTGATGTATAAGATACATTAATTGGAGGAATTTGATATAAATATGATTTATATTAAATAAAGGAGAAAAAGAACTATGGTTTAAATATTACATATGATGTGATATTAAAACTATAAGTTATGAATATAATATGATAAATTAGTTATTATATTTATTTATAATTAAACAATTATATGATAATTGTAGTTGGTTATTTTCTCCATTAACCGTGAAGGTGAGAGGTTATTTTTTCAGTTTTGAATAACTGAAGGATAAAATGAAAAGTGTTTTCATTTTGTTAACGATTGTTTCATAATTGTGTATTACTAATCGTTTTGCTCACGAGAGACTACACGATAGCCCTCTAGCGAGAGACTAAATGATCTGTAAAGCGAGAGACTAAACAATTGTGTAAAGCGAGAGCTAAACGATCGTGTAGAGCGAGATTTACTAAGCGATCGTGTAAGGGATTGAGGAAGAGACTAAGCGATCGGCTAGAAGATTCTCACGAGAGCGAGATTATGAACCCCAAATCCTAATTTTACACTTAAGTGTGTTTTCTTATTTAAATTGTCTTAATTTTCCACTTAATTATGTGTTCCTATTTAAATTTGTATAAATAAGTTGAGTAGGTTGATGAGAAAGTTAGTGTAAAATGGTGAAAAAGGAATGTGGATTTGAAAAGAAAAATATGGAAATTGAGTTTGGGAAATTTCGGCTAAGTATAGAGAAGTTATGTGAAATGCGTTATGGATGAAGAAAGGATTGAAGAACTGATGAAAAAAATATGGAAATTATTTCGGAAAAAATCTTTTGGAAAAAACGTGTAGAAGTTGCACGGAGATTAAACAATTCGCAGTAGCTTAAGAGCGAGATCGTTGAGAGTGAGATCAGTAAGTTGCTTGAGAGCCGAGATCAATTGAGATAGAGACCAGCGAGATTAGAGAGAAAATGGTAGAGAGCGGAGACCAGCGAGAAAGTAGGAGAGAGAGCGAGGATTTTTGAGCTAGAATTGAAGAGAGCGAGAGTGGAGAGAGCGAGATTTTGAGCAAAGAAAACAGACCAAAAGGAGAGGTAGGAGAGAGTGAGATGGGAGAGAGCAGAAACACCTGTGCTGTCACGCCACACGCCTTGCCAGTGCTGCAATCGAACGTCACGCCCACGCCCTCGCCTTGCATTGAACGGCCGAGCAACGCTTTCTAGGCCGACTGATTTTGGACGCATTGGGGTGGATTATCATTTAAAAACCCTAATTTGAATTACCAAACAAAGCTTAAAGATGTAAGGGCCAAACCTCAAATCTAGGGTTGTCCGATTAAGAGAAATTCTAAACCCTTAAAAAATTATGTTGGGATGCATTTTGGAAGTAACACATTGAACAAGGTGAAGCCAGCTTACGTTGATAAAGGAGGTATTAAAACATTGGCCATGCAGCAAGTAGGGTGCTATCAATCCCACGTGAGCAATTTGAACACCTATAAAAGGGATTGATATTTCATTTCAAAATCGCACAAAAAATCATAAATTTGTAAGAGAAAGTATGAGGGCAGTGAGGGTTCAGAGAAATGTTGTAATCTCTCTCCTTTTT
>NW_024064275.1:0-1098 GCF_009727055.1 Benincasa hispida | reverse complement strand
ATTTGCTTTCGTTTTCATAAATACAAAATAAAGTAGTAGGTAAAGCCACCTACTCTATCCTCCCCTTTTGATTTTGGTGGCCGTTTTTTTTTAAGAAAAAACAAAATTTTGGTGGATATTTATTATTTATGCCTTCAGTTATGCCACCAACCGTTTCATACTTGTCAACAAAATCATTAATAAACAATCCCATTGGGAAAATAATTTTGAAAGTGAAATGAATAAACCCAATATATTACATTATTTTCAAACAAAAATAATAATAATAATAATAATTAAAATGAAGGGAAAAGAAAATCTCAACGGCATGAATCTTGAAAAGTCCTATCCTCTACGGCAATTCCACATGAAAAATTATTGGGAGTGGCGCAAAAATGTGGCCAATAATTTTCATTCGTTGGGCCTATGATTAAAGAGACTATATGATATATTTAAGTGTGAATTATTTTTTTAATCCTAAATTTTTAATAATAAGTATGCGATCCTCAACTATCTAAACACTTTGGGTTAGAATTACTAGACACCATAAAAGTGTTAGAAAACGCGAGTAATAAAAAAAAATGGAAAAGAGATTGTGAAGTGTGAAAACGATAAAAAAGAGGATCGGATTGAAAAATGTCGGAACGAAATGAATTTTATACTACAAATTGGACTCGAAATGCTCAATCAAAATGAGTTTTTTATTACATCACATTACAACCTCATCTCATTGCGGGTCACCAAACACCCCAATTTTCAAAATGTATATTTTTAGTTCTCTGACTCATTAAGAATAAATTTAAAATGTCACGTTCTACTGTTTTTTATTTCATGTTTTTAGATTCATTAAGTTAAGTAAATATGAGTTTGATTTTGAATTTTGAATTTAAAGATGCAAACTTATATTAAATAAAGACAAAAATATTTAGGAATACAGTATGTCATGCAATAAACTCATTTTACTTTTTAAAAATAAAAATATGTATTATGTAACCTATTATAAATTATAGAATATTACAAAATAATAATTAAAAAATTTAGCATCAACCATGTTCGTAAATAGATTAATAATAATTTATTGTTAACTAATATTTAGTGAGTAACTACAATTAATTTTAT
>NW_024064274.1:0-1038 GCF_009727055.1 Benincasa hispida | reverse complement strand
AAAGTGGTTATCATATAAAAATATATATTAATGTTTTTATTAAAATTAATTTTATTTTTTTAAAAAATAATTTTAGGGAGCAAGTTGTAACTCCCTCCCCCCTTCTCTACTACATGTTAGTGGGAAGAGGGGTTGAATTGGTTTTCTTCATCCTCTTCCTCCAATTTTGGTTACATAAGAGTTATGTAAAATTTTGATCTCTCCCAATCTCTCAAATCTCTAATACTTTCCCTTACCAAAAAGCCAGAGTCCACACACTCTTGGATTCTCATCTTAGAGAATACAGAGACAACCAATTGGTAGTGACCATTTGGGACAAATTAGGGTTTTGAGTACGTTGTTGTTGGCGACACTTTGGAGAAGGGGATACACGAAGAAGATCAGATCTTCAAGGGTGAGTTCCTAATATCCTTTTCTCAATTTCATTAGCATGCTATATTTTTAATTTAAATGCATGATCATTCTGTTCCTTCTGTAAAATTATGGTTTTTGTAAAATTTGGCAGTTGGATCTGATTTCGTTTCCACTCAAGAACCTTCAATGGTTCCTTCATTTACAACATGCTAAAACATAATTAAAGAGTTAGGAATTAACTTACCCTTAAAGAACCACTTCTTCACGTAATCCCTCGAGCTGGTCATGAACTATCCTCAAAACCCGATCTTCCAAAATATTCTAGCAAAACTAAGTGGCCACCACCACAAGTTAACCTCTTCTATTCTCCTTAGAGGTTGAGAAATAGCATTTGGGCTTTGCTATTTTTTGGGAAGAGGGAGAAAGAATTTTTAGTGGAAGGAAATTTCTTATAGGGAGAGTGTATATTGGAAATAAAACTCATAGAGACCTTCTCTGGTATCTTCTGTGAAGAAGATGAAAACGTGGAAACTAAACAACCACTTCCTACATGTTTGATGAGAGAAAATTAAGGGGAGAGAGTTTTAACTCATTCCCTTTAATTTTGAAATTAAATTTAAATTAAAATAAATTTAATTTAATTAATATATATATATATATATATATAACTATATGTTATATCAA
>NW_024064273.1:0-10519 GCF_009727055.1 Benincasa hispida | reverse complement strand
TAAATTATTACAAATAATAATATGAGTACTCCAATAAAGACTGCATTCAACATATGGGTGTTATATAGAAACTGGACATTTATGGTATACATGATAATGTCTGTGTGTCGTATTGGCCAGAGAAAACACACGTGTGTAGAATTAGATAGTCGTGAACTACTCTCAGAAATATATTTAGCTCAAGTATTAGATGATATGGAATATAGCTATATGATAAAGAACTTCGCTGAATAACTCTCATAATATAATAGGTTATTTGAATCCAAGAATAATGTTGAATAACTCACATATGTGCCGTGGGATATAAAATTAATATAATTCTCTTCTCGCGTTTACAATTAACCAGTGGATCGTGCCCCACTCGCGGTCTCTCTGCGTGAACCCGGGCGTGTTGATTAAATTCCGATACGTTATTGACAAAGGTTTAACACAGTGAAGTATTATAACTTAAGAAGAGTAGTTAATTGCACTATTTTGAAACTAATGTTTTTCAAAACTATTGCGATGATTTTTTTTTGAGTTTTTATACTATCTTGCCCGCAAAATCAACTAAACTCACTAAGTTAAATGTGTTCGGTAGAGTTTAAATACAGATTTACTAAACAATGCTGGGACGAAACTAATACTGGTTCGTACAGGCGAGGGTAAAGTGTACGTAGTCGAACATGCAGTATCCACTAATACGTAGTGCATACGCTTCTGTTAGGAGGATCGCCTTGCTCAAAGATCCGCGAAGATAAACAAATACGATTGGACGAGATCATAGGTAGACCAATAGACTTGGTTGACAGAATCGGAGTCTCTGAAACGATGTGGATGCATTAATTGGGTCATTATGAAACCACTCGTATACTCTCATAGATGACCATTTGTGCATAAACGTAATCTACTCAGTTATATCTGGTAGCATCAAATACGAATGTGTAAAGGACAATGGCTATTATTTATGTTCTTACAAAAAAATATCACAATTGATAGAATTAAGTTTCCAATTTTAAAAATCAGCTTCTTATATCCATTCTTCTCCTCTCTAGCCCAATAGTCACGAGATTTCAGAATTTACTCAAGCTAACAGTGTGATTTATACCTTTCCTTTCGACTTACAATCGTAGTTTTAGTTGAGTAGATTGAATCTCCCTGGCCCTATTGTTACATTTGATACTTAAAAAATTTTGAAAAAACTCAATATCATTTAAAAAAGGGAAAAACTTACAAAAGCGATTAAGAAATGGTATACCATCACGGTACAAAAATTAGTAACCAGGTGCAAACAGAGCCCACCCTTCTTGGAATTTATCCATCTCAGAGAACTCATTTATCGCGCAAGGTAGCCTTGTGGTGGTGTCGTAATACATCAAGCAATCAGGAACCCATACTCAGCATTAAGTTACTACTCGATTAACTGAATTAAGAGAAGTCCAGCTTCGTTAAGCTTTGTGGCTATGGTGAGTATTTGCTGTATGATGTAGGCGATAGTAAGGTTATTGTGTTGAGGCGAATTCGGTTTCCAGAGTATTTATTATGACCGATAAGGCGCGAGGTATTCGTGCCGGTTTCGTTTGTGTTGGATTTTACCGTATTGTGTGATAGAAATGAAGGCGAGATATTCGTGTGAAAGATATTGATAGGTAAGTGATAAAGAAAATTTAAAATCGAGCAGTCTTGCGCAAAGGAGCGTTTGGAGACGCCATCGTCAATTGTTCGTACACATTTTTTCCATTGAAGACATTTGTATAGGTTTTTCCATGCTACATATGCTGATTAATTCTCCATGTTTTGTTGTAGAGAAGTCTCAAACCTGTACCGTTTGTTTTGAAGTAACATCACTAGTAATCTGTTCTGTATTACATTTTTTGCTCCATTGTCTGATTTGGTGTGCAAATCTTGGATTTTGGTGTACCATGAAGTCTTTTCTCCCGAATATATGCATTCCCAATTGGTGTCCATCTGTGTGTCTTTCTATGTTTTTATGTTCCCCAAATTATTAAGATTTGACAATGAACGCATGTTTTCATAGTTCAGCTGGTGATTTTTGATTTGCGGTAAGTAACCGTTATGTTCTTTCACATTTATGTCAGAAAGCCTATGATGAACATTTTTTGGGCCTTCTAAATGTTTTATTTTGTTAAGCTTTCGGTATTAGAACAATAGTTGTTTATTGTACGACTTGGGCCTCTGTGTTTTTAGGCGAAATTAACATTGCAATTTGAGTTCTGATAATTTAAACCGTTTGAGTTGATCGAGTCGTTCGTGAGTGAAAGCGTTCGAGCGAAGTAATAATAACAAAATAGAGCGGTAGAGGAATGATTAGCTTTTCATATTACGCAGCATGGAGATATTCAAAGGTTAGGGATTGGATCTTGTTGCTTAAGCCTTAGGGTTAAACGATCGTGGGATTTTACCTAAGGATTGGGTTATAAGTTAGTGTTGTGATTTTCTACGACAATCGGTGGTGTAGTATTTTTGTAATCGATCGTAAATTTTAAGCATAAATATGACATCAAGCCTGATAGATTGGTTAAGAGAAAGTGCGGTTATTCTTCTCCTTATCATACGTCTAAGCAATATAGTGTGATATATTTATGGGCTACACGAAATTGTTGGCATGAGTAATGGACGTTGTTGGAGGTAGACGATCGTCAGGTGGGAACAGTATCGCACCTCTCTGGTCCCTAAACAAATTGCATTCAGGTCGTCATTTATTAGTCGACGTGTGCGTCGGCATAACTTGTGAGTTCACGTGTTAGGTTTTTAGCAAGGATATACATCTTGCTATGTAATCTCACTGCCTATGCGATCGGGTGTATGCGATACGGAAGGCATGTCTGCTAAGCGATTGTCGTTTAAGCGCATGGATGACTTCGAAGTAGAGGAGTCATAGTCGTTTAGAAGCGATTCACGGAAGGCAGGTGTTTTGATGTGAGCGCCTAAGTCGATTGTGTACTTCAGCCTTATCGCTTATAAAGTAGAAGGGTGTTCAATCTCGCTGTCGGAGTTCTGTTCGCGTAATAGGTTGGCTACTTATCAGAGTACCTATTGCGCGATTTTTCTACTAGGCTATGCGATGTATGTAGGTAAATGACACTAGATAGAATCGTTTATGCACTTCGTGGGGATGGATAGCAGCGCTGTAAGCGATAGATAAATATGAGAGCAAAGAGTTTGTTTTATTGATGTCGTATAGTGAAATTTGGGATGGATGCCTATGTGGGTGTCTCCTGGTTACATGTAATGGGTTGTGAGATGAAGCTCGGAGTAGCTAATCTAGTCTATTGGAAATGCGATCAAAGTTCATGAGCAGAAATTGCTAAGATCACTTTTGAGGAGAGTTTTCTCCTTGTGTTGTTGTTGGTAGACAACTCTGTGATGTAGTTATGTGCTTTTAGTCTTTGTGATAATATGTGTTTGATTTCCTGTATTGTGATTGATGTGTTTTTAAGAGCGGAATGTTTCTGATATAGCAACCTCGCGTATGTTATATTTTACTTTTGGGATCTGTTATTATTTAGATTCTATTAGATTGTATGTTCATATAAATAGGTGTACTTTATCTATTGTGAAGTGTTTTGCATATTAGTTTTAAATATTCTACTACACTTTTTCGGTTGTTGCATTTCTCATATTATACTATATATTTATACTATATATTTTTAAGTATACATAATAGCGAAAAGCTATGAAGAAATTAATAATGTCGCAAAGGTCTATGCGCATGTATCGGATGGAAATATAAGAGTTATATTTGATGGCTAGATTGAGCAATTCTATAGAGTGGCATCATCCTTATTATATTCTTATAGAAGTGTTATAGTCTAAGGTGTGAATGGGAAAGCATGCTCATTTGACTTGTTTCATTGCTGTTATGTGTATAAGTGTTATTAAAAAAAAAAATTAGCTAATGACATGGTTCAGGACAATATTTGCATTGTACCGCAGATTGTACACCTTTGTTAGGCTGCTTTCTAAAAGAAGATTAATGAAGGATGCCCTGCGTGTGTTAGGTATATTACTGAGGCATATTGTATGGGTTTATTGAAGGATATTCTGTTATATACATGGTGGTCTCTCAAGAGAATATTATATAGTTACATATAAAATATTAAAAATATTATTAAGAAAACTATGTGACCAATAAGGATATCATTAGAGATAGGTTGAATACTCAGTTTTAAAATTGGATTGAGATAGAATCGTCCTTAAGTTCAAAAGTGTATCTACTAAGAATTTAAGTTACTTTATTTATTTTAATGTTTTAAATCTCTCGAGTTTTTAGTAGGTATAAATTGGTGAATAAAAGGATTAATTTGTTTGTAACATATCTATAAAGGACTTAGTTATGTTTTAGTTCTAAGGCTTGTTTCTACTATATGGGCTAGGTTGGGGTTCTTAAGTTGTATAAAGGTAAACGTAACACCTTCCTACCTGGGATTACTTGGAAAGAGTGAGATTAGATAGATTGTTTCCAACAAGTCATGCGACTGTATTTTGTTCAAACAAAGATTCCGTTCTAATAGAGAGTTTTTAATAATGGAATGAACGATCAAAAATTTATGTTTCAACTTATTCCAAGGTAAATGTTAACTTTCTCGGAGAACAACACTTAAGAGAAATGATCACTAGCTAAATAATAATATGCGCCGTAAAATATGTGTTTTTCTAAAATGTGTATAATGTCTAATAACCTATTAGGCTTTTATATACTTCAAGATCGCGTGAGGAAAGAGGCATTTATTACTGTGTTGGGTCTATGATTTTCCATCCACGTTTTCTCCCTTAGCGGTTTTCAACCGTAGAAGATTTCATGCTTGGGCCGTCGTCTCCGACTAGGTTGTTTATTGAGGTACTAGGTAATGATCCCACCTTTCGTGAAATTATGGTGGTTTGTCTAGATTGCATGAGATACATATCAGGGTTCGCGCAAATAGAGATTGATGTGCAGGAGGTATTGATAGTAAGTTGGTGATATAAGGGTGATGTGTCAACACATCCTATCGGGTATCTGATCAATGATGAAGTTAACCCGTGAAGACTATTCTATTATTGCCCTCGTGTCGACCTCTTCGGAGTGTCCCCTATATCGGGATGAGTTGGGATATAGATAACAGTTAGTCAAGTATTTTCGCAAAGGTTTGAACTCCAGAAATGGGATAGCGTGCGCTCGTCCTACTCAGGTTTTTCCCCAATCGGATTTTACCCCTTCAGATTGGCCTGTTTGACGTGGACTCTTAGGGCTTAAACATGCAGATCACACTTACAGTGGAGAACTGAATTAAGTAATGTTAATGACTCTTCTTGCCTAGCCACAACGTATGGACTTGGTCGTTTTGTTAAGAATCAAGAGTTTTATAGGATTTGCCACGTTGCTGTTACTCGATATTAATTGATTTTTGAGAATTTCTTAGTTTCAGAGGAGGGTGATAACGACCTCCATTCGGCGAATTTTGTTTTCAAACCTAAACACTTGTGATTTAAGCGCATTGCGAAACTAGATGATCACAACGGGTGCATAGGTTCATGTTAGTATTTTCGCATAAAGACCTCTTTATTGGATGTTGTTTTGTTATATTAGCCTTAATTCGAGTATTTTGACTTTAACACCTACGTAGTGTTCAATGTGTTGTTCTTTTGTCAGAACACTCGTTCAGTATTTTCCATCTAAAGCTTATTATAGAATGACCATGGCCGATTATTCTCATAGTCGGAAATAATTCGTCATGAAAAATGCAAGTTTTCGTGGCAACGGAGCCGCTCTATCGACACTAGCTTCCAAGAAGAAAATTTAGGAGGACAAATCAGATATAATTATCGATAGTTATATAGTTGGTAACATTCGCGCGAGCAGTCGCCACACTGAGTAGAGGAATATGTATATCTGCTCTGGATCCTCAGATTCAGGTGCTGTGTGCATTATGAAACCGAATCATGTATTCCCTTTCTATCCAAAGACATCACAGGATGTTATTTTTCTCTTGGCAAACGTTGTCATGCCAACAGGGAGAAATGACTCTTTTCGATAGTACTGGTGGAGGCTAGCTCTTCAGCTTAAACACAAGTTGTCAAGTATATGTAGGGACAGGCTGAAGTTTGTGAATTTTTTGTTTAGAACAAAGAAGCAATATCTTCATTCTTAAGAATTACTATAATTTTTCTTTCGTTCCTTCATTTAAATTACACAGAGAGAAACGTGTGTACATCTTTCCAGGATTTCCTTGTTCTCACTGAACAAGGCCATTTATACCCGTATCTCGATTTTTTCTAACTGATAATTAAGGGTATTTTATTTTCACGGAATGCGAATGGAGATTGAGGGTTAATATGAGTTCAATGGAAAAATAAACTTATATGTACTAGGCGTTAGTCATAAAGAGGAACGCCGTTGTTTAACACTTGAATATGAAGTTCAGTACGACGAACAAACAACTAAAGCAGATCAAAAGGATATTTCTCCAAGAGATAAAGATGCCTATCATTCTGGTATTCTAAGTAGTAGTTTTACGAGTCACATCAACCACAATGAGGATTTGCAGGGAAGTGGTGCCTTCTACTTCACCAGAATAGAGTATTCTAAAGTTGGACTTCTACAAGATGTTTAGAAGAAACATCTTACCGGTTATGCTGAATCATGACCGTCGAAGGCAACGATGCACAAAAACGGAAGGGAACCAAAATTTTGTTAGTAGAAGGTGTGAACAGAGCGAGGATATTACTGCTCTCGAGAGACTTAGTCCCAGTCGCACTCTTTGGTCCGAAGATGGGCAAGTATAGAGCTTGGAAGGTGAGTATAAATATTGCACTATGCGCTATTTTCCATTAGAAATTAGATGGTGGTTCAGAAGAGTCTTATGTCAGGTATACTTTTCCTATGCAACCGGCTAAGTCTGAAGCCCTTGACAAAGTTCAAGGAGTATAAGATTGAAGTTGAAAATTTGGCTTTAGGGTAAAGAAGTATAAAAATTACTAACGAATTCTTGCTGTGGTGGAGGTATATGAACCTCAAAGTTCAGAACTTATATAGAAACATGGATTTGTGTCCCAAAACTTCGGCCCTGGTACACTTGCAAAATGATATATCGAAAGGAGAACCCAAGATCTTGTTGGACTCGCACATTACGCTTCCGCAAGGTATACTAGGATGAGATTATGTGCTTAGTCGTGTCCTAAAAAAAGTAGCTGCTCATCGCTATTGTGCAGCACATGCAATAGTTCAGTATCCTTCGTCGTAAACAAACAGTGTCCCTCAGAAAGAGTCGTTTCTGAATACACTTTTGGAATAATGGATAGGGAGACAGACCGTAAGGGATAAGTCTTAATGGACTTTAGTGAGTTGCGAACTTGGGTGGACTGTCGCGAGTGTCACATGTGCGTAAAGCGACTAACTGCGAATGATAAATAGATACTTGTCGAAGAGCGATTCTATATCCTCTTAGCCTTTGCCCAAGGAATAACGTGATGGAGGAGGGATCATTAAATTGAGTACACGCAAGTGTTATGTTTCTAGACGCAGACTTATGCTATTCTTCTTGGAACAAGAAGATCACATGAGGATCTTAAAGTCTCACGAGTAATGTTGTGCAGAACTTGATCAGTATGGCAAACGCACTAAGCTGGGAGTGTCCTAAAGCACAGGTTGCAATAGTGTTTAATTTAACTTTTTTTTTTTAAATTAACCCAATTAAACTTAATTAATACCACTTTTTATAAATAATAAGAAAATAGACATTTCAAATTTAGTCAACATAAGATGACTAAATAGTATTTGATATTTAATTCTATCAATTTTTAGCAAAAAATAGAACAAACTAATAACATAAAATAAATTGCTTAAATATTGCAAAAAATAAAAAAAGAAAAGAGTTGAGAGAAGAAAGACATTCGTAATTTTGATAGTTGGTTCGACCGAAAACCCGAAACCATCATAATACTCTCCAAGCGCTAATGAAAACCGAGCTCTTTCCACGGATTTATAGTCGGCTATATCCATTAAGCAACACGCATCCTTTACGGGTTGGAAAGAAACCGATCCTTTCCAGATTTAGGATCAAAACCGTTACAAACGTTGGAATTTTTGAAGAACATATAACTCTTTACTAAGTTGAATTTACAAGTTTAAGCAATTCAATAAATCACCAACAATAAAAACTGCTCTCAAGAATAAATTGGAAAGAAAAAAAAACGCCAGTCCTAAGAAGAGAGCCAAGAAACTCAATGTGGAGAGAGAACGTGTTTGGGAGGAAATTGATTGGATATATGTGTAAAATTTGTATACGTACAGAAAATTAATATGAATGAGGATACAAAATGGCGGTATAAGAGATGGGAAAGGAAAAATTTGAATTTAATACTATAGACTTTAGAAGAAAAATCTAATGGTGAAGATTTTTACTAGACAAAACCGAGTAAAGAAAAAACAAAAAAAATGTAACTCACATTATGTTGAATTCAGTTTTCTTATTTAAAATTAATCCAAAAAAAACATTACTTATGTGTCAAAAACTAGCTGGTTAAAGACATAAACATAACAATAATATTAATTCATTTTAACAATCCAAAAAAAAAAAAAAATTTACCATTATGATAAAAAACTAGCTGTTAACACAAATATAAAATTAATATTAAATTCATTTTTCCTTTAATTCATTTTCTTAAATTCATTTTTTTTAAAGTTCAATCCAAAAATAAAAAACATATCATGGGTAAAATAACACACCCAAACAAAATAATATTAAGTTTATTTTCCTTAATTTTTTTTAAATAAAATATAATATATATATAATATTTTAAATAACCAAAAGCCCCACGTGTCACTCCTTTTCCGCCCGCCTCTTTGGTCTTAAGAATGCTGGTACAAAGCTCCACGTATCGTCGTCGGATTGGTCATTGATGCTGACTCAGTAGCCACGTCATCGCCACCGGTATTTTTCGATAAAACTCGTTTCAGTCATAACTTCTTCGTTTTAGCTCCGATTTGAGTGATTCAAGAGGTGTTGGAATCGTTGTTTCGAGCTCTATGCTATGGACATATTAAAGTACTAAAATTTTCAGTAATTAAAAATTGAATTTGTTATCATCGAAACATTGATTAATTAATTAATTTGAGATTAAAGGCTAAAAAGCCAACAATCTCCCCCTTTTTGATGATGACAAACCATTCAAGAAAAATAGCTTGAAATACATGTAGCATATAATAAAATTCAATATATCACCATAAAGATCATTCTTGAAATTCACTAAAAAAAAAATTCTCCCCTTGATTAATACAATCTTATACAAAATTTATAGCATATTTTTCTTAGACTTCTCCCCCTTTGGAATCATAAAAAAGAATAATTAAAAAAAATTTAGAACTACATAAATGTTTCCCTTAAAAACATGAACATAAATTTAGCACAACTCCCCCTAAGAATATTAACACATTCTTTCCATATCTCCCCCTATCAAAATGCCTTCTAAAAGATTTAACAAGTAAAATTATAAAATCAAGAGACATCACAACGAATAATACCGAGCTCAAGCATATTTTTGCAAAAGTTTTCTTCATTCAAAGACTTGGTAAAAATATCTGCTAATTGATTATTGGAGCTTACAAATTCAAGAGTAATATTATCATTTTGCACATGCTCTTTAATAAAGTGATGCTTAATATCAATGTGCTTAGTCCTAGAATGATGTATAGGATTTTTAGTCAAATTAATAGCACTAGTATTGTCACAAAATATAGGCACATTATCAAACTTTAATCCAAAATCACAAAGAGTTTGTTTCATCCAAAGAATTTGAGCACAACAACTATAACACTGCAATATAATTTGCGTGCTTAATGGGTTCTGGAGATAGAGCGAAGCATAAAATTTTTATTTTTACTTAAACAAATAAACACTAAAAACTACCAAGGAGAGTACGGAATGAATACCTACATTAAGTACTTCCTTACAAGTCACAGTTAAACTACGGAGATGCAAATATACTGCATTCGGAGATATTCCTTAGTGCGCTGAATGACAATTTCAACATGTGTGTGTGAGAGAGAACACAATAAGACCTAAATACATAGTAGCCTGGTCAAGTCAACAATTTAAGAAAAATTCTTTAAGGCAAGGATAATGTAAATGTGATTCCTTAGGACAAGATTGAACGATCTAAGCACAAGACCATCACACTAGAACCTATTCACTACTTGGTCTCACTAGCTGGCGTTATAATAAAAGCGTAAAGACGATCCAATCATATCCTCTATCAAAGTTTTTTCTATATCCATATACTTACCTTTTTATCCTTGTCAAGCCTTAGTGATTTTGGTTGTGCTCACATATATAGGCAGTTTTTGCAATACTTTAACCGATTATATATGAATATTGAAGCTCTTATTGGAGTAAATCTTGTGTATTATATTTCTGACATAATGAAAACTAGGCCGATCCTTGCCAGCTTTTATTGATTTGGAGTCTCACAGGAAGAACTAAGTGTCTCGCTTCGTGCATACTCACATACTCAAAAAATTCATCTATGCATAATCTCGCTC
>NW_024064272.1:0-1478 GCF_009727055.1 Benincasa hispida | reverse complement strand
TGGGCTAGGTGTTGGCTTATAATGGAGACATTAAGCCCACTAAGATAGTGGATTATAGGTGTTGGGTTTTTATGGATTTGATTCATGCAATTGTTGCATGACTTTTTTCTATAAATTGGGCTTTTCAATTTAGTTGAAAATTTTTTGTCATTTTGCCAAAAAAAATTTCTAAGTTTGGGATGGAAAATTCTCTTTTCTTTCAATGAAATAAAAACCCAAACCCAAATTCATTCTTATTTTCCATCTCTTTTCTCTCTCTCGATTTCCTTCATCCACTAGGTTCCACAACCCGGTTCTGAGTTCAGAGGATAGTAGGTCAACTCTAGTGGTGGTCCAAAAGAGTTCGAGTCGAGATTCAACGAGGAAAAGTGGTGTTCGGAAGCTACAAAGGTTGTTTTCTATCCACTTTTATTTACTGTTTTTTCCTCCATTTGCATGCTTATTTCCTTTAAATTAGAAGCAATTAGAGTGTAATTAGATCCTAATTCCACTGCGTATGTCTCGTGTTCCATCATGTGGTATCAGAGCATGCTAGAATTACGCTCAATTTCTTTTGGTGGATGTTTTTTTTTCTTATCTATTCAAGTGTTGAATGAAATGTGGACTAAACTGGATTTATTATGATTTTGGCATTTTTTTCTCTAAATTTCTTGTGAAAATTTGTAATTCCTCACATGTTTATGAGCACTAATGTGCAAAAAAGGGTCTGTAAATTTTTTGGAGTCATTAGAGTTGAAATTAGGCTGTAATTTCTTGATTCTGGGAGAGAGAACAACAGCAAATTGGAGAAAAATTGCATCATAGACCCGAATTCTGCTTCCAGACTCGAGAATGACTCCTATACCCGACCCGAGCAGCCATCCAACCCGGTTCGAAGCTGTCTCGTACGCGCGCCTAGCTTCGTACACCTACCTTACCCAGACCCGACCTGCCAGCCTGGGTCTAAACCGGTTCGGGGAACCCCCACGCGCGCCAGCTGTCGAAAAAATTTTCCGACCCATTCCGCAATCCGACCTAGCTCGACACCCGCTCCGCTCGCGACCCGCATGTTCCATCGACGCGACCCGACCCACGCCTCCATTGACCGCACTAGCAAGTGTTAACTAGTCGATCCAGACGATCTGGACCGATCCGTTTGACCTGGTTGAGCCGGTTTGACCGGTTCAACTTTGTTTCGGGAGTTTTTTGGGCCAATTCGAGAGTTTTTTGGTCGGTTGAAGATGGTTCAAAGTGTTTGAAGCCGATTCCGGGAAGTTGATTGCTGAATTTTGTAATAAATTTGTTATTTGTTTGGTTTTAATGCCAAAATAGATCCACTTTAGTGTTGTTTACCTATTATGCATGTGATGTATAATGTTGTTTGATTATGTGTGCATATAGTATGCCATATAATTTTAAAACCCCACCATAGGAAAAGCATGTGACATGCATTTGTTATATCTTATAAGTGTTATAAAATATATACTATGCATGCTTAG
>NW_024064271.1:0-5923 GCF_009727055.1 Benincasa hispida | reverse complement strand
TATTTCATTATGTTCGAGTTCAGAGAGGAATCGAGAGAGATTAATCTTCAAGGGTATGTGACTCTTAAACTCTAATTTCTATTTATTTCTACCCAAATATATGCCTTGTATATCTGTTTCCATCTTTTTGTTTCTATATGTTATCTAAAAATCAGAATTAGAACGCGATTATTTATGCAATGTGTTACTTGAGTATTCTTTCAATTGATATCAGAGTGAAGGTTTACGTCCTAATTTTAATTTCGAATGTAATATATATTATTTCATTGCAACCAAGAGGGACATTGGGAGAGGAACTTTCCCAAATACTTGGCGAAAAAGAAGAAGATTAAACAAGGTAAATATGATTTAGTAGTGATGGAAACATGTTTAATGCAGAATGATGATTCGACCTGGATAATTGATTCAGATGCACTAACAACATTTAATCTTCATTTCAGAAATTTGAATCTTGGCAGCAATTGAAAACTGGTGAGATGGCGATGCTGATGGAACTAGACACGCTGTCTTAGTAAAGACAGTGAGAGGTCTTGACTCTGTTGACATAAAATCATTTTTTTTTCCAGATAATGTATATGGTGTCCTAGTTTGAAAAGAATATGATTTCTGTAAAATGCTTACTAAAAAATAATTACTTTTTAAATTCAATGTAATTAAAGTATTTATTTACAAAAATGGTATACATATTGTTCTGTACATTTTGAAGATAACCTTTATGTGCTAAGGTTCGTACCACAAATACCCTATTTAATACTGAACTATTTAGAACTTTGACAACTCAAATAAAAGACATGAAATTTATCTTAAAGAAAATGCCCATCTTTGGTACCTAAGAATAGGTCACAGTACATCTCAATAGAATTGAGAGATTAGTTAAATAGACTTCTAAGTGAGTTAGAAGAAAATTCTCTACATGTATGTGAATCTATTGGGATTGATGTCCTAAATCTAGTGATCACGTGGTTTGTAGTTTTGTTAACACGAATTATTTATCTAATAAAAATCAGAAGTTATTTTATTTGACATTTAGACAACATTAATTCAATCTAATAACTAAGATCCTGTTGGTTTTATGTCCTAAAATCGTGGTTGTAACATTATAACTTATTATGAGAATTCAATAAAGGTTGTTGTGAATATATATTTTTTTTAGAAATCCAATAAACCTAAGTCCCTTCATAATGAATACTTTGATCGTAGAAAACGCAGTCAATTGAACACCACCACACAAAAACCTTGTTATTTTTGGAGTAGAGAATCAATGAGAGTTATGCGTTTCAAGATTAATTTGGAGAAAGGATTTGAGGAAATAATTTTGAGAGAACAAGACAATATCACAAGCACCTAAAATCTATACACTTCAGGTGTATTTATAAGTGAGCAAGTGGAAGATGAAAGAATAAATTCATTCATCTTCCATATACCAATTAATGAGAGAATATGAAGAGAAAAAGTTATTTAAAAAACAATTCTCTAATTAAAAAGTATTTAATTAAACAGAAAGCTAATTTTGCTTTTATATATATATAAATTAAATAATTTAATATTATATACATATAAAGACAAAAAAAAAATATTATCTCATTTAATTAACAATATTTCATATGGATCAAATTCACATTAATATTTAAATCATATTCAAATAATTATTTTTCTATCAAATAAAACTTTATATTATAATGTATCATATACATTATATTATATCTCATGATTATATCTTATATAATCAATTCCCTTTATTAATTTGACCATATCAAACTAATCCAAATTAAGTCTATTTGCACTTATCCCAAATGAGCTAATGAGGGGACTTTATGGACCTATAGTTTGAAGCTCCAATGATACTCGATTAATTAATCAAACTCTTTGATTAAATTAATCAACTTCCATTAACTGTCGGTCACTCAACTAAAGATCGACAATTTCACTCTTTGCACTACAGATATATTTCTATGTTCATTGGATATAACCAATTAATAGTGTGTCGACCCTTCACAAATTGCTCGTAAGTACAACTAGGCCAAAACTACCATTTCATCCTTTTAGTTGCATCTAACTCCTTAAGTACAACTGATCCCTTTAACTTCTTAATTATAACCGAACCCTTCTCGGGCTAGGATGAGTTTTGGGCCACATTGTTCAAGTCCCAAAATCAACCCTAAGAGAGAAATTTCTCTACTTACTCTAACAAACAATAGAGAAGGAGTGAATTCCTTTTTGTGAAGTTGTGTTCCCAACTCCCTAATTAGACGAATCCCCACAATGATAGCCATATTAAGTCGGCAAAACTAGTCACTCTCACCCATACAAATCAGAGGATCACCTTCATAAGTAGGAGTTCACAACTCACTCAGGATTCAAGTCAAGACACCTATAGTCATCCTGGTGAAATAAAAGTCCCACCTATCAATGGTGTTATATAGAGAGACTATTCATTTTATGGTTCGATCTTATACGAACTCTTTGTACAGAATACCCCTACTCAGATGTCTTCACATGAATGACCAAGATCAGATCATTTGTAGCACTTTACGGCTATTGTAACAACTACAAAGAAGGTCGTATTCGTAGTATGTCATCAGGATAAGGTACCTAGGCTCATCCATCTACTACAGACTGGTTTAGTTATCAATTAAACATGATCCGCCTGTATGTTTATACATACATGTTTAAGTTTCATAAGATAACTTTGGATCTTAGTTTATTGGTTTTTATGTTGGTTTATTGATAACTTAAATTTTTCACTAATATATTACCTTTCTTATATTTGTATTTGATTGACTTAAATAATTAATATTCTATATGATTCAATTAACACATCTAACTACACTAACTAAGAAGCCTTCTTACGGGATTAGATGAGAGCACCATAATCGTCTTATGTTGGGACATAAACCCCGAACAATTGCCACTTTCGATAAATAAGTTAATAATATTTCCTAAGAACTCATTTTGTGGTATTTGATCTGAAATATGACTAACAATTTTGATCACCAAGGGTGAGGATGGATCTCATAGTAATCTACTGACTATATACATGTTAAGATTATTTCCTCCATTTGACTTTATTTGGATAATCTTGTAGGATCTATGTTGTATACACCTTTTTTGGTGTGTTGTTCAATGTATGAGGTATTTTTTCTTATCTTTTTGTTCTTTTAGCTTCCTAATTTTGAATTCTTTATTTCCGGAATCGATATTACTATTAAAGTTGGCTGATTTCTTTTCTTCATACCTTTTTCTTTTATTTACAGTTGTACATTGCCTGAAAGGCCTTATCAACCATAGAAAGTTCAATCAAGTTTGGTCGTAATGGAGATCTTATTTACAAGATCATTTTATTATTTTCTTTTTGTCTATACCATTTTATTGGACTACTTACTACATTCTCTTTTATTTCAATATTTCTTTTCAAAACTCATCCTAATTTCCCTCTTTACCAATTTTTGTATAGAAAGCTGCAATAAAAGATAGTCCTTTAATGGTTGTCTTGTAGGCTATTATCTTAATCATACAGTGAAACTTTATTCTACAAAACATGTCGTCTAGGTGAAAACATTTTATGCTTTTCCACTGCTTCACCATAGTCGTACAATGCTAGTCTCCTGTTTGATTTCAATGTTATAAAGGATTTTTGCAATTGTTTTGTTTTGGTCATGCTTTCTGAGCACCTTTGAAAATTTTAATAATTTGAAGTGTATAACTCTTCTTTGGTTTCATTACAGTTTATATTAAACGAGAAATTAAATGACAGCTTGATTCACTTCTAGCCTTCCTTTCCTGGAGATTTTTATATCACATATCATTGAAGTCAATTCCAACACAGTGTTGGAATCCATTTTACTGATGTGATGTGTTAAAAGTGAATTCATTTTAATATAATTGAAATGCATAGTAGAGTTAATATATTTATATTATGAATATCATTTTGGTTATTAGGAGTATATGAAATTTGAGGGCAAGAGAAATTTATTCAGCTGAAAAAGCTTTTTGAAGATTGGTTATATAAATATCATTTATATAGCAAACTTAATAGGTTTGTTCGGATCTCAAAAAGCCTTATGAAGATTGGTTGGATCACTTCCAAACTTTGGTTTATTCTAAGTTTCTACGTCCCATGGCTACATGTTTTGCATGTAAATTATTAGGGAACTTTTCTGCTTATGTGAATTTTCTTAACAAATTCTCAATCTTATTTGGACTTAAATTTTTTAAACATTTTTTAAAATAAAATTATAACCCAGTTTAGAATGTCTGTTAGTTTGGGCTCAATTCATCATTTTCATAGTTTGGACTCAAAACCAGAACCTTCATCATCGTTAGCATTGACAAAGATTTCAAGTTTATTATGTAAGATCATTCTTTGAAGATACTTCTTTCCCTTGCAGAATTTCCATTATTGCGGCTTTTCTCCCTCTTTAATTGCTTGAACTGGTTAAGTTTCCAATCTTACTGTTACTTTTGTTTTTTTTTTTTTTTTTCTTTTTAATTGTCACTTAAGAGCTTACTTGTTGTTCTGTTCTCTTATTTTTCTTATTCCAGTGACGCAAAGTTAAACTTGGTGCTGGTTGGTAAGTGATTTTTTCCTTTTCTTTTCCTTTTTGTTTAGAAGTTTGTTTTAGTTTCAGTTTTCGTTTGGATATATGCCCATCTTTTTTGTTTTTAGAAATGTTTTGTTAGGTTTAAGTTTGGTGTGTCATAGTAAATTTTGATTCTCAAAGATTTGGAAGAAGATAGGAAGATTGATGTTTTGCTGAGTTTTCCAGAAAACTATGAGAGCTTATTCATGCGAGCTTTGTGATACGGGAGAATGAATAACATTGATCAATGTATAGTTAGTGATTTGTTACATGATTCAATAGGAGATTACCACCCCGTTCCTCTCTACTTTTTTTTTTCTTTAGCAGTAATTGATAGGTTACTTGGTGTGTATATATTGAACAATAATAACTGATAGTTGTATGAATATATTGATCAATGTAACTTTTGATAGGTTACTTAGTTAGATAATTTGTCACTTTCTTTGTTGTGAATTAGTTAATTTGTGTTTGTTGAAAGTCAAGTTGAATATACAAAAGTAATAAAGATGTTATTTTGTGCATATACAAGTAAAAGAGAAATATCATTGATTTGCACGTGCAAGTAATTTTTTTTTTAAAGTTTTCAATAACAAAACCATGATAGGCATTTCTTATCAACAAAACAAACATTTAAAGTTATAAAATAGACATTAAAGACAACCGAAATTGAAGAAAGTGTTATTAAAGGTGTTTAATGGTGGTTGTCCTTAATATCTTTAATATCGGTTGAAAACCGACATTAAAGACAACTGACGTTAAAGACCTTTAATAACATGATCTTTAATGTCATTGACAACCAACATTGTACCCCTATAATGTCAATTTTAAATTGGCATTAAAGCCCATATTTGTACTAGTGGTAGTTCCCTTAAGTGTTGTCTCCAAGTCTTGAACCATGGGGTCCCACCTTCTTATCGATCCGAGAAGGACTTGGTTTACGGTTGGATCATAAACAAATTGTTTATTAGAGAACCAGTGGTACTTAAGGACAAAAAAGTAATTACATAGGTAAAATGAACATTTGACCGAGCTATAATTACGAACAACTCATGAAGGATCGACTTAAATGTAATGGTTATATCTACAAACGCAACATATTCTACAGTGCATAAGAGTGCAGTTAACGGTTTATAGTGGTTAGCTCCATAGTTAATGAATGTTGATTAATTTTGTTAAAGATGTTGATTAACTAATCTTGGATCATTTGAGGTTATATTATGTAGGTCCATTTAGGTCCCCCTGTTAACTCAGTACGAATTAACAAGGACCAAAAGTTTTGAAAGAATAATTTGAAGTGTTCACAAAAATCTAGAAAATATATGTTAATTATATATGATTATTAT
>NW_024064270.1:0-9536 GCF_009727055.1 Benincasa hispida | reverse complement strand
TAAGGCCGCACTTGCAATTTTTTTGCACGTGAGTAATAAAATTCAAGAAAGCAGTAGCTATCAAACCCTTAATGGCGCAAAAAGGGAGGGCCACCAGGATTTTTTCCTGCAAATAAACGTCAATCGCAAAATCAATAGATATAAGCAGATATTTGGCACACGAGCATCCTGTGTACAATCTTCATCTTTAGAGAGCCTTGTTGAAGCAGTTATATTGAGACAAATGAATCATTGTTTTTACATTAATTAATAAAGATTATTGGTTTATACAAGTATATTCTAAGTTTGGCGATGAAAATTATAATTGCATGTATTAATAAATTAAAGTTGGGCGTTTGAAATTAACATCCTAAACTAAGATGATACAAATATACAAAATTATAGCAAGATACAAGATACATGATACCATGATACTCTGAGTTCGAGACTGACTGTGAAGTTATACAAAGGATTATGGTATGCGATGGTAGTTCCTTTTAATGTCTTGCAGGAAATGTACAGCACCCGGTCAATTAAACTATGTAGAATTACAGAGAATAGCGAGAGATATTGTGACGTAGCGACTACAAAAAATAGACGGAAAGGACGCGTTGTCACGCTCAACTGAGATCCCTCGCAACTCTGGGGTACAGAAAGGAACAGTGCTCAGCAGAGTCTCCTTGCTAAAAGTGTTAATAAAACGGAGCAGCGGAAAGAAAAGGAAGCCATCAGGCACCGAAACACCGAACGTTAGGCTCGTACAATACAGACGAACCTATTGACATATGATTTCAAAAGAGCTCGAGTGCTGGCTTCTCCAATATTTTATTGGTGAAAACCGGGATTAACGTGATGAAACACAAGGTTGCTTTCCATCTCTGGAAGTACGTTTTCTCTTTAGATAACGCATTCTTCCAACCTTCTTGCGCTAGGCGGAATAACATCTTCACTTTTGGGCTCTCCAGGTGACGAATGCCGTCGAGCGATGCTTTATGCTAAACTTAATTAAGTTTTCTTAATCACAAATTAATCTTACTTGGCTTAATTTCTTGCTAAATTACCTAGGGAATTTAGGATAAACGATCATGGGGAAATGGGATTATGGATGGAACGTGAAATAGACAGATGATGAATAGACATAGAAAACAAATACAAGAAGAGGTCAACCGTCTTGACAAGATCCTGAACAGAGGTTGTGCTTGCTGGCGTTGTGGGAAGTAAATGGAAGCTTCCTCTCGAGGCCTGCTCTGTCTTGGTAGAAGTGACCCTGTTCTCGCACAGAGCTTTAACGGCGGGGATTGAAAGGAATTCTTTGCTTGGGAGTACTTACCTCTCCGCCTTGTCCGTAGATTTTCCAAAGATCTACTCTGGAAATTGCTCTTCAGCAGTCCTCTCTAGATCAGTAATATGCACGTCTCTTCTATGTAATTCAAGTATAATCTTTCAATGAAATTACAGAAGCCTATTTAATAGGCGAAGCTTGCTCTTGTGACATTGTGGTCCCAACTTTAATGTTTAGGTAGTGTCCTGAGAATGGTGGATAATATACCTTCTGTTATGCAATTACGCCATCAAGAAATGCACAACTGAGAGCTGTACAGTTCACGTGTTCAGAAGAGCCTCCACAATTGCATTGCTCTTTAACACTCTTTCGATCGACTTCCGCATGTGGTGTTATTTTTTTTAATTATCGTGCATGCGGTTTGAATTTGTGTTGATCGCTAAGCTCCTTGATCGATTGTTGCATGTGCCGTCATTTGAGTTTGATCATCTCTTCATGTTTGAATGAGAGCGCAATGCTGACGCTTAGATGCAAGTTGTTTCTTTTTATCTTGAGCCATTAAAATGCATGTGGTGACTGATTTCTGCAAATAGAAACTCGAAACATTCTATTCTACCACGCCCAATGGTGTTAGTGTGTATTGACACATATAATAATTTTCGCATTTCTTAGCCAATTATAAATATCGACACAACTTTTCTTGTCTTTTAGCCACAAATATCTAATACAAACGTATACAATTAACTTCGTAATTTCTAATCGTGTTATCAGCCGTCCTAAAATTTTAGTATAGTCTTGTCGCTCGTAAGATATCTTCCTACCTTGAAGGCAATATTGTTCCAGTTCTTATCCTAAATTTTGCTCGTTAGTTGCCTGTCCGAAAATGCTTCCAGTCTAAGCAACATTACTCAACAATGGGCCAATTTCTTTCGTAGAATTCCTGCTTTGAGTATTCATGGCAAAATGAAGCCCTGACTTTTTCTTTACGGTATGGATTTATTGCACAACCAAATCTCTACTCAAAAAATACCTTTTTTGGCTTTGAAAAAAAATGTCGTTGTAGGAACATCTTCATACGGCAAAAAACAATTTGGTAATGAAACTAAGAAAAATGCAGTGGTGTGGGCCATTAGCATTATTTTATTAGAGACCCGGTTGAAAATGGTGTCAATCCATGGAATCAAGTCCATAGCTCATCACACTAAGCTTACGATTAATTATTGGCCCAGAGTTCTCCTCACCACCAACGGGTCTGTCCAATTTCCAGACGTCCTACCTCAATTGCCATATCTTTGACTCATGGAAGAGGGTAATATGTCAGTGCCATTTTTTCAGCACTAATCAAACTGCGTATTGATTTTTTTAACAGCTAATAAGATGGGAATGTTGGGTTGTCTAGTACGAACAGAAATAAAAGTGAGGGCTTGATCCTCTTATATTTCGTAATTTATCTTTATATTTGGTTTTTATGTTTTTATTAGAAATTATTTTTTTGCATTTTTAGAATTGTATCGTCAATAGGTTTGCCTTAAGGTTTCTCCACCCGGGGTTATACATATCGGAGTAAGGGTTATTCTTTATGAAGCATATTGACTGCGGATTCCTTTGGCATTCTCCAATCGGATGTGCTTCTCCACAGGTGACACAACTCGTGGTTGTTTGAGCGATTGCGTTGACTTTCCCTTTATGCGTTATCGTGCTATTGATTGCGATGCCTTGTATCAAACTCATCATCTCAATCATTTGGTTCTATAGGGATGTGATGGCCCCGTTGTTTGTGTCACTGTTCTTAATTCTCAATCTTTGATCGCTTTCCCTCCAATCTTCATGATTTTTGGAAATGCGATCAAGTATATTTTTCGCCTCATCGTATGTCTTGTGAGCAGACCACCAGCTGCTGTTACATTGGCAGCTATCTACGATGCATGGTTCAGCCCGTGGTAGAAAATTTCTATCTGTAAGCAATCTGGTAAGCCGTTATGCATGCAATCTCTTACCAGCCTCTTCTCGCCCAGGCGTCACTGAGCGATTCGTCAATATCCTGTTCAAAATTTGTGATCAGCTTCCTCCTTCTGGCGTTCTTCGTCGGAGGGAAGTACTTCTTCATGAACTTCTCAACTACTTGTTTCCATGATGTAATCTCCCCTGGTTAAAGAGATAAGCCCATTTTCGTGCCTGGTCACACAACGAAAATGGAAACGTTAATCGAACATCCTCAGCAGAGATGTTTGGGAACACAAACGTGTTGCAGATCTCAATGAAACTCCGGAGGTGGGCGTGCAGATCCTCGCCACGCCTACTGCCAAACTGTCCGGCAGTTTGAATCATCTGCAGCATCACCGGTTTCATTTCGAATCTTGATCCATCAAGAGATAGCCTCATGAATCCTAGTGAGAAATCATAGAGGTTGGGCGACGCATAGTTTCGAATAGGCCTATTGCGGTTGTTCGCCAATCAGATGGGATTCGCCAGGATGTTATTTGCATTTGGTGCTTCATTTTCTGGTTCTTCCGCCATGTTTGGATCTTTCTCTTGTTGTTGTTGTTGGCGACTGTCTCTTCTTCTTTTTCAGAAAGTTCTCTCAATCTCTGGGTCTTAAATGGGCTTAGCATTTTTTCCTTCGCTCATACGACGCCCACTTCTTCCCTTACCTAAGAAGAAGCAGTGCATAGAGATGGAGAGTCTGCAAAGAAAATAAAAAAGTTACCGTTAGCACAATGTATTGTCGTAGTCCCCGACAACGGCATAAAAAACTTGATGCATTGTGTTAATGCCATAAAATAATGGTGTAGATTGCGATGGTGAAATATGCGTTGTGCATGCAAGTTTTCGCAGCAAGATCCAAGTATAAATCTTACTGAGTTGCCTGGTAAACCCAGGGTCGAACACAGGGACTAAGGAAACAGTATGCGATGGTAATTTTAGATCTCTTTGCGGTGACAAATAAAACAATGTGTTGGTTGGTATTTTGTTTGAAGTATAAAGTTTATGCGGTAGAGTTGAAAAAAGAGTTAATAATACGAAAGATGCGACGAGTATGCGGGGGAACGGGTTGAGAAGGATTTTACCTAACACTTTCTAACATTGTTCATTTTATGCGATCATACTACATACATATAACAGCAAGTCATCTCTCAAAGCAAATGTTATGGTTTCTAGTTTTAGAATGCATGCGATGTATGCGATGGTGTCTATAGGACCTATGTTTAAGCCTCTATTCTTGTCTATGCGATGACGAATGACACACACATACACAAAGCTACCACATACTACCATAACCTATCTCTAGGGTGCATGCGATGTATGTTGGCAAACAAAGCTTATCTCTAAATCTCTATCTCTTGCTTATGCAGATCTAATCTTACTCTCCCAAGTCTAGATTTTAACCTAGCTCTCTCAAGTCTTAGGTTCTTTCTTTAGACTCTCTCTCAAGTAGCTCTAACGGGTGATGGACGCAACATAAGACAAGATGATCGCATGCAATGAATATCGTAGGTCATGTTAGCTAAGTACTTCTCAACCCATTCGAAAGTTTAGTTACTCATGTGTATTGTAAAGAGAGTGAACAGATTTAGAAATGCAAGTTCCATGCTATATATGAAATCATGAATTAAAAAACAAATACAGAATGACAATGTAAAATATAAGAGAAAGAGCATAGTAACAATTTTCTTCGCTTCAAGGCTTTTACCATGTTCTTTTTCCACTCGCAAAAGATATTCTTGCTCTCGCAAGAGTCGGTCCTCTCTCTATTTTCCACGCTCCTTGGCATTCTCTCGAGCCGACCAGGACGATCTTCCAGCTTCTTTTCCTTCTCTGCTTCCGCCTTCTAAGTATAAGGAAACATAAATAAGGCTAACTATCTTCTATATGGCTCAGCTGGAATGAAAAACCGAACTCCTTCAATGAAGGTGCCTTCAAATATTTAAAGAGCTTTAGGGTGAAGAGCTTTTTACTTTCAAATGATTGAACTGATGGATGTCATTATTCTCTATCTGATTCGCCGAATAATTGTCACCAAAAAGATGAGTGTAGCTTGCTACAGTGTCGTTAACGGCTTTCAACTTAATTCAGTAATCGACCGTCGTCAGCTTTCTGTCCCATTCAATGATTTATTAAGCCTTTCACCTTGTGCACCGGCTCTATGCGGCCATCTTCTTGAGCAATTTTCGTGAACGCAAACGGTACATAGTCTTGCGGTCGCAATCTCTTTATGCGCTCAAGGTTAATTTTTGGATCAAAATTCTGCCTTGCGCCAATGCATTTTCTGCACAAAATACATAAGTTAACTATTTTTAATGCGATGGATGCATCGATAACATGTTATAAACTTAATGCTTTTGGACGCAATTTTATATATTTTTACATCGAATCCTTCATTATTTTATAACTTTGTGCTATAATAACGTGCATTTCTGCCCGTTATCATTTATACAATGAGTTTGCATCAGATACAGACCAAGAAATAAGTCACTCTTACTTTATAAATCATTGTTTATGTTTAAGACTGACTATTTCTGTTAATCCTAAGCTAACTTCAAATCCTGTTTATTCGGGATTATCTTAGATTTCATAGTGAGGGTTGCTCAAACAGCGCCGCTTAATAAGCCTCTCATTTTCAAGGGAAGACCGGTAGGTAGTTGGGTAAAGAGTAATATTAACATGCACCGAAACAAATCGAATCAATAAGCACTCTAACTAATTAATTTTAGTTTAAACATGCTATTCAAGTGAAATTCATAGATGGTTTGAAGCAAACACTACCTTTGAAGACTTAGTCCACAAATTTAGCAGAATATTCCAAGATTAAGCTTGAAACTTCAAAAGATCAACATTACAGATCTTCTCTACAAACGCTAAAATCAAGTCTGAATTTGGGATGACTTTTTGATGTTTGAGAGGGTTTTCAATTATGTACAGTTTGGTAGAAAAATCTATGTTTTTCTCTCAATTCAAGCTAGCATGGAGTTGATTTATACACACAAATCATGCATCAAAGTAGGGCTGCATGGAGACAGCTCTCTACTTGAAGAATTAATGAGAATTTGAATGGGAATTTGAATGATTAACCATTAAAAAGGATAGTATTTTTCAAATTGGAAAAAATCCACTATCTTTTTATTTTAAAATCAAATTTCTCAAAATTGATTGAATTTTGAATTTTTGATTTTAAATAAAACTATTTTATTAAAATTAGTTTTATAAATTAATTCCAATTTAATTCATTTGTATAAACTAATTTTATTTTAATTCAACCTTTTTAATTAAAATAATATTAATTTATATCTTAATATTAAATCAATAAAACATCAATTCACCAATATGACTTCAATTTTTACTTTAAATCATAATTTAAATATTATTGATTCTCCAATTCGTTTGATTTATCTAAACTAACTTCTAATTGTTATCAAATACAATAACTTGAAAACCCTAATAATTGAATTTGAACATTCAATTCATAACCAATTCCAAAATTCATCCAATTAATACTCAATTTTCTATTTTTAATTTATGAGCAGTAGAGAGACCTTTGGACCTAACAGATCATGAGCTCAATGATTTGTAATTAATCTGTTAAACTCTTTAAACGATTAATTACATTCATTAACTATCAAGGCACACCATATAGCTCGATAGTTGCACTCTCTTCACTGTAATATATTTTTGTCCATTTCGACATAATCAGTAAGTCGATCCTTACAGATGTTCGTATATACAACTGGTCAAAATTACACTTTTACCCTTGCAAATACATTTTACACCTTAAGCTCCCATTGACCCTCTATTTGAACAACTTATTTGTATACCTTTTTATAAATCATACCCTTTCTACCAAGAGAGGTAAGGCTCATTGTTCCAGACTAGGCATCAATACTTAAGAGAACAACCTATTTGATATCTTGAGTCAGGTAGGAGTGAATTCCATACTTGCATAGCTATGTCCAAACTATCTACCCTGCTTATCCCCAAAATGGAAGGCTTGTTGAGCAATGCTATTGGACTACTCTTACCTTTGCAAATCAAGAATAATCCCGTAATAAACAAAAGTTCATTAGTTAGCTCAGAAATTAAGACCATTGCTATCCTGGGTCATTTTTAGTTTGAAATAGTCAGTTTTAACGCGTAAAACGTCGTTATAAAGAAAAAGTGACTATTTCGAGGTCCTAGTCTTATGCAAACTCTTGCATAGGATTCCCACTACAATGTCTCTACATGAATGATTTATGGTCACATCATTTTATCTTTATACGAAGTGAGCCACACGCAATAAGTGTTACCAGGATGAAATAACCCAACTTCATCCATATACTTATAGAACATTTTAAGGCTATATACTATAACTTGATCCTATTATGTCACCACATAAATGTTAGTATTCATACTATAGCCATCGATCTTATTTGTTGGAATTTTCATTAATAAATATCAATAGCTTTATTGAATAAATACTTAATAATTTTTTATTGATAAAAGAATGTTTAATACAAATTTCTAGCACATTCCCAACAATCTCCCACTTTGGACTAACAATCTCTAGTAGTAGATGATTACTCAAATTATATAAATATAATGTTGAGAAACATAGAGGAAAATACAATAAACCTAGGGCATCTCTAAATACCCATGACATTTTCACCACTTGCCCTAGATTATGGTCGCTCAGAAGTCCTAGTCACCAACCCAGGTGGGCCCTTCAACACTTTAGTTGAAAGGGCCTTCGTAAGATGGATCAGCCAAGGTTGTCCTAAGAGGCATTATCCTTCATGATTGATTCACGTACCCTCATAGTGTACTATTCTCTCTGATGAGGATAAGTACTTTCTCTCAATATGTTTCCGCGTTGTGAAGCTCCTTGTTACTTTTGAAGTTGGCAACAACAACTCAATAGATTGTCACAAATAAATGTGATGTGGGGTAGGTTGCATATCTTGAAGACTACTTCCAAGTCAAACCAAGAATGAGTAGCCATACTGCTTCTTTAGCCGCTTCACATGCACACTACCTATTCTGCTCCATTGCTGGAGTCAGCGATACAACTCTGTTAATGCTTCTTCAAAACTAATAGCTCCTCCATTGAGAGTAAAAAATTGATCCTTGAAGTTAGATTTCTTTAATCTTACGTCAGTCTGGGAAACACAGAATCAGCTGTAATCTAGTAAGAATCAAATCCATAGGACCATACAAATGCATGTCAGTTCATTCGTTTTCCTCCTTAGATACTTGGAGATGTTTTTACCAGCAGCAAATATACCTGTGTTATGGATTGGATTGGAACCTCTGACGATGGCAACTGTGAAGCATATGTCAGGACGTATGTACATAACATTGACATACATCAAACTCCCAACCATAGATTGCATATGGAATTCTTTTCATTTCCCAACGTTTTTGAGGCGTCTATATACAAACTGTTCACTTTGACAATATGAATTCCATGTCTAAAAGCACATACTTTTTTGAAAATTATGCATTAATTTATATCTTACAATCATACTTATCTAATGTAAGGATACTTGAGATAGTGCTACGGGCTCTTCTATTTTAGATTTTCTCGAATAATTATTTGATAATCAACACTAAACTAAATTGAGCCATCACCCAAATCTTCTCATTTAGGAACTGTTGTTGCTTAACCATCTCTTACCGTAGCAAAGGAAGGCTTGTCGCATCCCAATGAAGGCAAGATCATCACTAACATAAAGTAACTAAGCTTCAACCATCTCATTTACATCAGGCAGGAAGCTTTGTTGCATTCCCAATGAGCAACGATATCATCAACATTAAGAAGTATACAAAGAAATTACAGTCTTGGTTGTATTATTTACCTTATAGAACACTCTCAAGAGTGTACATCAACATCTTTGACTTTCAATACGTCTATGATTTGATCGCCTAGCGTAAAAAAATTCTTATATATCTCCAGCGATCTTGAAGCTTGCTTAATACCCATATTAACTGAATCATTTAAGCTTACAGGGACTTTCTGATTTCCTGTCCTTATTCGAGAACCCTTCTAGTTAGACATAAAATACTTTCCATCAAGATTGGTCATTCAGAAAAGCTGTCTTGACATCCATTTTCCATATAATTTCATAGTCAATAATACTGTGGTAATGGAAGAAGTATTTCTTGATAAGATATTATCATGGACAGACAAGAAGAAAGGTATCTTCATAAAACACCCCTTCCACTTTGGTAAATCTTTTGCCAACGAATCTATTTTGTAGGGTTTGCAAAGCCTTGCGCTGTTGGTTTGTTTTCTTTTGTAGAT
>NW_024064269.1:0-3720 GCF_009727055.1 Benincasa hispida | reverse complement strand
AGTACGTAAATGAGGGAAATTCTCATTTACATTAATTCTCCCACTGGATATATCTACATACACCATACCTATATTCATATATAAATCGAATCAATCTCTTTGTCAATTTGAACATTCAAATCAACACCAAGAATTGATCCTCAACTTAAAATTCCATTGAGACTACAAGGGACCTTATGGACCTATTGACTTCAAGCACAACGAATCATGAAGAAACTGAAACTAACTCTGTATGAGTAACGAGATATCCTCATCCGTTAACTGCCAGGGCACTCCATAAAGACCGACAGGTGAAGCTCTCCTTACATACAGATATATTATGTGTCCATCTTAACCAATCAACAGTGCCATGGGGCGATAACAACTTCACAGCCATCACTCGTCAGTATAGCTCGGCCATAACTGTTTTATGTCCATGTAGTCACATTCTAACTTCTTCAATACCATCGGAAAGAGTGAATTCCATCTTGTGTAAATTAGAGTTCCCAGCTCCCAAATCAGATAAGTCCCCAAAAAGGTAGGGCATGTTGATGTTGGCAATTCTGGCCAATTCTTCACCCATACTATCAAAGGACCGCCTTCTAAAGGCAAGAAGTTCCAAAACACTCAAGCATTGAGGTCATGTCACCTTATGGTCGTTTAAGTGAGATGTAAATCTCTATATCAACGACGTATATACGAGTCTAGTCATCTCGTGGTCTTAGGTCTTATACAACACTTTTTATTTGTATAGGACACCCCATCGCATGTTTCCACATGATGGTCAGGATCTACCATCTGTGAGTAGTTTGCAAGCAACTTGCAAACCTCTACAAAGCGGGCCCTACCATATTATCACCGGATCAGGTATCCCACCTTAATCCTTATACTACAGACCGATTTAGGTTACATTAAGGCATGATCCACTATGTATACTCACATTAACATGCTTAAGTCACATAAGTATAACCCAAGAGAGCTTTGTTTTAATTGGATAAGAGTATATGCCAGGATGAAATAACAGTTATTTTATTCTAAAACAATGTGTAAAATTACAAACAACGAGAACTTCGAAGAATTAGGACACCAATCCCAACAATTTCCCACTTGTCCTAATGCCTCGGGAGAACACAATGTTACAAATCAATATAAAAATACATATACAAATATATTCAATATAAACTAGGGCATAGGCCTAGTATCAATCTCCCACTTTGCCTAGTACAAAGATGTTGCCATGTCCGCAGACCCTGACTCTCCAGGTGACCTCGACGACTAGTGTAAGGCTTTGTAAAGGGATCAGCAACGTTGTGCTTCAAAAACAATCTTCGTGACTGATCAATCACCATGATGCATCATTCTCCTGATCAAAGTGGTCATTGCCGCTCGCGACCAATACCAAATCTGCCACGTCATTCATTAGATTAATGAACAAAATTCTAAAATCATCAAAATTTGGGACCAACTTAGGAGGTGACATGTGTCCTAAATTGAAGTTGAAGACAAATTGTATGACGCCATGTGGTTTCATCGTAACCGTTGAATTAGATAAGATTGATTTGACCCATTGATATATTAATTTGGTTAAATTCAACTAACCCAAAATAGAGTTGGAATTTTGATCTGAATATCGAATCAGATCTAAATCCAATTGAATTGAGGCCAGGCCCATGGACCAACCAAGCCCATTGGGTCCAACCACATGTAGAGGCCCATAAGAAACCTCTATAAATAAGAGGCCTACCTCTTCATTTAGGGAAGGAGGAATTGAAGGCAAAATCTCTCAATGAAGATCTGAAGTCTGAGCTCTAAGGATCTGAAGAACATAACTCCTCTAAAGCTTTGAAGATCAGAAGACATTAAGGCTCTGAAAATTAGAAGATATATCAAAGTTCTGAAGACTGAAGTCCTTTGAAGATACAAGCAATCTGACCATGCTTGAAGACTGAAGTCCTTTGGAGATAGAATCATTTTGAAGACCAAAGTCCTGTGAAGATACAAGCATTCTTCCAAGACTTCAACTCCAAGATTATCATGCATTTCGCTTTCTCAAATCAAGCGTACGCATTTGATTGACAAAGAATCAGATGATCAAGTACTAGAGATTAAATCACATCATATCAAATCAACATCAACATCAACACCAACTCAACTTCAACTCTACGAAACAAGTTTCTCTGGAAGCCTCATGTGAACACTAATCATCCAAGCAGATCAGTAAGCCCAAAGGGTTGATCATCCAAGAAAATCATCAAGCCCAAAGGCTAATCATCCAAAAAAATCATCAAGACCAAAGGTCGATCATCCAAAAAGATCAACAAGCCCAAAGATCGATCATTCAAGCAGATCAACAAGCCCAAAGGGCGGATCATCCAAGAAGATCATCAAGCCCAAAGGCGGATCATCCAAAAAGATCATCAAGCCCAAAGGTCAATCATCCAAGAAGATCAATTAGCCCAAAGGCCGATCATCCAAGAAGATCAACAAGCCCAAAGGCCGATCATCCAAGAAGATCCTCAAGTCCAAAGGTCGATCATCCAAGAAGATCATCAAGCCCAAAGGTCGATCATCCAAGAAGATCAACGAACCCAAGGGTCGATCATCCAAGAAGATCAACAAGCTCAAAGACCGATCATTCAAGAAGATCAACCAGCTTAAATATTTTAGTTTATTTTGAAAGCATCAAAATAATATGTATTAGAGATTGTACTCACTTTCCACAAAACTAATACAAATACAAAGTTCAACTTATTATTAAACGTCCATTTCGTGCCTAGAACATTGACAAATTCTGGTTGAGGAACAAGCATCCAGATATCGTTTCTCATAAACTAACCCAGCTCTTCCTATATGAAATTTACCCACCATTCGCCCATCAAGGCACCTTTGATATTTTTAGGTTCAATAGGGGAGGTAAAATAAATGTTGCTTATCATTTCTAGATAACTTACTTTGTCTTTCCCAATTATATCTCTAGAAAGATGATATTTGTGAACTCTGCTTTAAGGTTGCCTCTCATTGATTTCAACATTTTCAAAAATAGAGTTGTTATTTTCATTTTAAATTTCAGAACCCATGTCATTACGAACAACTTACGACATATTGTTTTTAAATCCTTAGAGATGGGAACAAAAATATCTTAAACATCATCAATCATCACGTTTATCGATTCCATAACACAACGATGATGTTTGTTATATACCTGATAGGCTCGACTATTAGTAGAGTATCCTAGAAAATACCTTCATCAGATTTAGACTCCCATTTTCTCCTAGTTTTCCTATCAACAAATATGTAAAATATACTACCAAAAATATGGAAATATTTGGCATTCGGTTTCCTCCCCCTCCATATTTCATGATTAGTGCAAGAGGTACCAAGATGCAAAGCAACTCAATTGTGAATGTGGAATGCAATGTTAATAGTTTCAGCCCAAAAGTAAAATGGACATCTCTTGAAGAGTGTCGTTCTTTGTTATACAACACCATTTTGTTAAGGTGTAATTGGTGTAGAAAATTCATGATGTATATCAACCGATTCACAAAAATCCATAAATTGTGAATTCTTAAATTCCTTTCCTTGGTCATTTCGAATTCGAGTAACAGGTAAGCTCTTTTCTCTTTGAAATTGTAAGAAAAGTTCTTGAAATACAATAAAGGTCTCATATTTTTCTCCAAGAAATTGTACCCATGTGTGCCTAGAAAAATAATCAACACATACAAGAACATACCTTTCACTTCC
>NW_024064268.1:0-8800 GCF_009727055.1 Benincasa hispida | reverse complement strand
CCAGTAGGATTACTCAATCCACTTCCAGTGCCTGAGTGGAAGTGGAAGCATGTGACAATGGACTTTCTATTTGGATTGCCTAAGACACCTTCAAGATTTAATGGCATTTGGGTAATAGTCGATAGACTAACTAAGACGGCCAAGTTCATACCAGTAAAAATTACTTTTACACTAGACCGTCTAGCTAAGATTTATGTGGATAGGATAATCAATCAATCGGGACTCGTGGTTCACTTCAAAATTTTGGCCTAGTTTACAGAAGGCTATGGGCACTAAATTGCATTTCAGTACGACTTTTCATCCGCAAACAGATGGACAGTCGAAAAGAACTATATAGATACTGGAAGACATGTTAAGAGCTTGTGTACTACAATTCAAAGGAAGTTGGGATACACACATACCGTTGATTGAATTTGTCTACAGCAATACCTACCATTCTAGTATCGGAATGGCTCCCTATGAAGCATTGTACGGCCGACCTTGCAGGACTCTAGTATGCTAAAACAAAGTCGGAGAACAACAATTATTGGGTCCAAAATTAATTCAACAAACAACTGAGAATGTGAAACTTATCAAGGATAATCTTAAGGTGGCTCACGATAGACAGAAAAGCTACGCCGATAAACGAAGAAGAGAACTAGAATTTGAAGTTGGAGAACGGGTATTTCTTCAGCTATCTCCATGGAAAGGAATTCTCCGGTTTGGGAGAAAAGGGAAGTTAAGTCCACGATACATCGGACCATATGAAATTGTGGAACGAGTTGGTCCAACAGCTTATAGGTTGCAGTTTCCGATGGAGTTAGCTCGTATTCACGACGTATTTCATGTGTCGATGCTAAGGAAATTCGTGTCTGATCCTATGCACATACTAGCAATATAATCGGTACAGCTCAAAGAAGATTTATCTTACGAGGAAGAGGCCATCGAGATTTTGGACAGGAAAGATCAAGTACTCAGAAATAAGACGATTCCTCTGGTGAAGGTTCTATGGCGTAATCATGGAATCGAGGAAGCAACCTAGGAACTTGAAGAGCAAATGAGGAAGAGATACTCTAACCTTTTCAAATGACATATCAGGTAAATTTCGAGGACGAAATTTCTTTTAAAAGGGAGATGATTGTAAACCCCGAACTTAGATTCCCTAGATAAGCATGTTTAGCCAAAGGGATATTATATTACATATTTATTAAGTAGAAATTCATGTTGTTTATAGGGATTATGAAGGAAGGGAAGGAAAATATAATTTAATGAAGAAACTCAATCATTAGTCTGGCTGGAGGCACTAAGTGTGAGGTGATGTGGCAATCTACTCCTTGAATTCAAGAAGCAACAGAAAGATTAAAAGGGAAGTGAAACTTAAAAGTATGGTTTCGGCAATTGACAAGAGCAAATTTAGCGAATTCAGTGTCATTCGAAAGCTGAGAGAAACTAGGTTGTGAAATTGTCTTGCCGGAGGAAGATTTCAAGGGGAAAAGAACAAGGAGTGAAGAAAACCAAGAGAAGGATAAATCTCGTGTTTAAGCAGGGCCGAGGTGAAGTTTGAAGTTCCAAGCCAAACTATAAGGAATTCTGGGCTGAAATTTTAAGGGAATTGGTGCATAAGCAGACAGCTGCTTGTGAAGAACAAGCAAGCAGTTCATCGTGGAGAATTAAAGCGAGATGTGGTCATGAGGATCTCGTTTATAAAGGAAATCTCACTAGGAATTGGGCCGAGTATCGCTGGTAAGGCCAAGAAGAGCTAGGGGAAGCGTATAAACCATTAAGAGCCTGATGAACTGTAGCGGTCAGTTTCCTCAAGGTTAATCCTGCTGCTGCTTGCCACCAAAAGACTCGGCTTATTAAAAGGACTTAGGTTGATGATATGTTTATGTACACGTGTTTTGAGAGGGACTAGGGCTTCTTTAGGAATGTTTGGGCCATCTGTGAATATTTTTCAGTAAATGTAATGTCTTGGCTGTATGCATGTATTTATGTAATCTTTGTAAAACCTTAAGGGAGGTTTGCTGTATGCGTATATTACTCATGTTTTAAACAGGTCGGTATTTAGATTAAAAGGCTTGGGTAGTGGCTGCTGGCAGTAGAGGCTAGTAACTACCACGGTCATATCCTCTTCCAGAATAAAAGGTTAATCTGGGAGGGGGTGTGACAAGTTTTTGTCCCAATCAATTTTTCCCTAAGGTTGGCTTATTAGGGCGAATTCTAGAGTCTAAAATAAAGCGTTACACTGACAAGAAGTTGTTAAATAAGTTAATGATTTTTTAACCGAATAATGGTGACTAATCGTTATAAGGATAAGAGTATTGTGGTGTAATGGTTGGTTGAGATTGTCTCAATTCAGTGAAGAGGTAACTGATCACCCTACGGTGGCTCTTATCCTAACTCACTGAAACATCATTACAAAAATAGATGTCACATAGGATACATTAGATTTCTGCTGAATAGAATGGCTTTTCTTGGGTAATGCCTTAATAACTAATATAAATAATTTGTATGTTTTCAGCAATCATCATAATGACTAGTGTTACACTAAACTTGTTGAGTGCTAATAAACTGAACGATGACAATTATACAAGTTGGAAAAACACTATAAACACTCTTCTTATAATCGATAACCTGAGGTTTATCATTGTTGAGGAATTTCCTCAAGTGCCCATTGTTGGAACATCTCGAAATGTTCGGAATGCATATGATAGATCAATCAAGATAAATGAAAAGGTGAGTGTATATTTTGGCCAGCTAATCTGAAGTCATAGCTAATAAGCACGAAACCGTGGTCACTACATGTGAGATTATGGATTCGTTGAGAGGGATGTTTGGACAATCATCCACACAACTTCAACATTATGCTTTGAAGTACATCTTCAATGGTCGTATGAAAGAAGAGGCCTCTACTCGAGAACATGTTTTGAACATGATGGTCCACTTTAATGTGGCTGAGATGAACGGTTTTGCCATCAACGAAGCTAGTCAGGTTAGCTTCATTCTAGAGACTCTACCTGAGAGTTTCCTTCAGCTTCGTAGTAACACTATTTTGAACAAGCTAGACTATAACCTGACCACCCTTCTTAATGAACTACAAATTTACCAGTCCTTGATGACTATGCGAGTTGGGACTAAGCAAGTCGTCTCAGCTTGGGAGTGGGAGGCCTCGATAATTTTTACAAAAATCATATTTATTATTGGATAATGTATATGTAGTTCCTTTATTAAAAAGGAACTTGTTTTGTAAAATGTTCGCTTGAACAGAACTATTCTTTTAACTTTAATGTAAATAAAATGTTTGTTTCAAGAATGGTGCTTTTATTTATTCTACAAACTTAGAAAGTAATTTTTATGTATTAAGGTCGTTAGCATTTAAGGCCCTTCTTAATATTGAAATGTTTGAAACTGCAATAATTCAGAATAAAAGACAAAAGGTTTCTCCTAAAGAAAATGTCTAACTTTGATACCTAAGATTAGGTCACATAAATCTCATAGGATTGGAGAATGGACTTCTAAGCAATTTAGAAGAAAATTCTTTACCAGTATGTGAGTCATGCATTGAAGGGAAAATGACTAAAAGATCTTTTACTAGAAAAGATCATAGAGCCAAAGAACCCTTGGAACTTGTACATCCAGACGTATGTGGTCCTATGAATGTTAAGGAAAGAGAAGATTTTGAATATTTCATCTATTTTATAGATGATTATTCTAGGTATGGGTATGTTTACCTAATGCAACACAAGTTTGAAGCTATTGAAAAGTTCAAGGAGTACAAAGGTTGAAGTTAAAAATTCATTAGGTAAAACAATTAAGACACTTTGAACTAATTGAGTTGGAGAGTATATATTTGAGATTCCAGGACTATTTGATAGAACATAGAGTCATATCCCAACTATCGGCACCTGGTACACCTCAACAGAATGGTGTATCATAAAGAGAATTAGAACCTTGTTGGACATGGTTCAGTCTATGATGAGTTATCTCATTTACCTGATTCGTTTTGGGGTTATGCAGTACATACTACAACTTTTTATTTTGAACTACGTTCCATCCAAGAGTGTTTCTGAAACACCTTTGGAATTATGGAATGTTAGGTTTTATGTTCTAAAACTTGTGTTTGTAAACAATAAAACTTATTCTAAAAAATTCAATAAGTTGTTATTGAAATTATGTATTGCTTATTTTTGTTTTAGAAATCCAATAAACTAAAGAACCCATGACTATTACACGAGTACTTGAACTTTATGTGAGGACATAAAAGTGGACCAGGTTCGATTAAATAGTCAAAATGATCTAAAGTATATGAATGAGATTGGGTGCCTTATTTTGATAACACTATTGGATACGACCCACTCTGTAGTTGTTACAAAGAGTTGTAAAGTGCTACAGACAATGTGATCCTAATTCGTACATGTTATGACATGAGGAGTGGGGGCGTCCTATGCAATGAGTTTGTAACAGATCGGACTATGAAATTAGTCACTCTTACTTTACAATGCTATTTATTGTTTAAGACTGACTATTTCAAAGTAAGGACCTAGGTAACTTGACCTTAATCCTGAGCTAGTTATGAACTCTTGTTTATTTAGGATTATCCTTAGATTTTCATTGGTGAGGGTTGACTCAACAGCGCCGGCTCAATAAACCTCCATTTTAGGTGTAAGCCGGGTAGATAACTGGGGACATAGGGTGCAAGATCGAATTCACTCCTACCCACTTTCAGGGATAATAGAGAGGTTGGTCCCTTAAGTGCTGACTTCAGGTCTTGAACAAGGGGCTCCGCCCTCTCATTGGCCTGAGAGGGACTCGTTTGTTGATCGGGTCACAATTAATTGTTCATTAGGGGTTCAGTGGGACTTAAGGTACAAGAGGTAATCTTGGGGGTTAAAACAGACATTTGACCCAGCCGTTATTACGAACGACCTGTGAAAGGTTAACTTACTAATCATGTTATATTGAATGGACATAATATATCTACAGGCAGGGGAGTGCAACTATGGGCTTTAGTGGTGTGACCCATTAGTTAATGAATCGGGGTTAATTTTGGTGTAAAGAGTTTATCAAATTAATCTCGAATCATTAGAACCATGATCTGTAGGTTCTGTGAGGTCCCCCAACTGGCTTAAATGGATTAGCTTTAGAGTAGTGTGATAAGTTAATTTGAAACGTTCAAATTAGAATTAAGGGAATTAGTAATTATATGTGTTATAATTACACGTTTATTTTTAAATTAAATGGAATTGGAGAATTAATTAATATTTAAATATGATTTAATTATTAAATTCATAAAGGTGAATTTTGTAAAATTAATTTAATATTTGATATTAAATTAATTAGAATTAATTAATTGTCTAATTAATTATTTATTATTAATTAGAAGATTAATTTGTGAAATTAATTTTGTAAAAATTAATAATATTTTAAATTTTAGAAATCAATTTGAAATTGCAAAATTGGATAAAACACAAAAAGATTGGAAAATCAAAAGTTGGAAAATTCCACTCACCTTCATGAAAAAGCTCACTTAGAACTCACTTGCTCTTGCTTCAATTCACCAGCATGAGCTGCATCTCATGCAGCCTTCTTCTTTGCATGAATGTTCTGCAATAAATAGAGAAGATGGAAGTGGAATTGAGGGATGCATCATTTGAGTTTTGCTGAAAAATTCGAGTTGAAGAAAGGTGTTTCTTCAAATGGGTGCAGTAGTGAATTCTTCTCCAAATTCCTTTCATTCAGGTTTATCTTGAATCCCAAACTGAATCTAAAGCTCCAAGAGAATAGTAGGGAAGATCTTGAGGTGATTCATAGATCTGGGAGAGATTTGCAATTGAGAATCGTGATTCAAGAGGTTCTACAAAAGGTATGACATGAAACCCTCTTATTATTGTACGAGCATTCTTCATTTATAACCAAAATTAATGAATTAGAATGCTTAATTGTCCTTGTTGCTTCCACTGCATGCTGATATACTCCTACATAGAATGGTCGTAAAGGTGGTTTATACCATTTCAGGACTTGGAGTTGCCTAACACACGTGCTTGAGGCTAATTCTAAGAATTGGAACTATAGGGTTTTTGTCCTAAAAGTCATAGATAGTAAAGTAAAATTGACCGTCATCAATATTGAGTTATCAATGTTTTTTCAATAAATATTCTCAATTGTGTTGTATTCTATTTTTTCTTAATAACCCTAAATCCAAAAACTAACATCCAAGGATGTTCTTATGAGTCTTGAACAGTATGTGGAGACATACAGGGATCAATGTTCAAGATATAGCCTAAAGGGTCTATAGTATAGGGATAAGGTTGGGTACCTTATCCTGTTAACACTATGGATACGACCCACTTTGTATTTAATACAAACGCAATGTTCCAACACGTTCGTATAGGTGACATGCGAGTGGGATTCATATGCAATGAGTTTGCATAAGACCGGACTGTGAAATAGTAACCACTAGATGTAACCACATTGACTAGTTAGGTTTCTATTTCAATAGGATGACCTAGGCAACTTAGTCTTAATCTTGTGTGTATTATGTACTCCTGTTCACAAGGGATTGTCATTTGATTTGTATGGTGAGAGTGACAATTTTTTACTCAATAAGCATACCATTTTAGGGATAAGACCAAGCGGGGAGCTGAGAACATAATAATAAAAGATGGAATTCACTCCTTCCCAACTTAAGGGTAGTAGATGAGTGTTCCCTTAAGTGGTGCTGGGACTTGAATAAAGAGCCCTACCCATTCACTGCCCAGGAAAGGTTTTTGTTTAATGGTTAGACCATAAATAGGTTGTTCATTAAAAGAGCACTTGTACTTAAGGATACAGAGATAACGCCAAAGGTAAAATGGTATTTTGACCAGGTTGTGTTATGAAACACTCGTGAAGAACTAACTTGCTGTTATTGGTTTATATCCGTGGACACATAAATATATCTGCAGTGAGAAGAGTAATATCGTGGGGTCTTTAGTGGAGTGTACCCAGTTAACGAATATTGATTAATTTAGTCAATGAGTTTAGCCAATTAATCTCACATCGTTGGAGCTTCTGATCTGTAGGTCCACGAGGTCCTCTTGTTAGCTTATCAAAGGATATTAATGAAGAATGATTTGAATTGTTTAAATCAATTGAAAAAATTGTATATTAATGTGGTTAATATATAATTAATTATAGTATTATCTATAATCTAAATTATGTTAAAGAGAAATATTTGAATGAGATTCAAATATCTAATTCATGTGAACTAAATTCATGAAGATTTTAATTAATTATAAAGTTAGAGAGGTAGAAGCATATAAACATGTGATGTTTATATTTTAATTAATTAACTATATATTATATTAGATTTAATATATGGTTATTTAATTAATGTGCCAATTAATAAAATAAGGGGTTATTTAATTAATTGGCATCGAAGGTAAAAAGGGAAATACTTGGAGAAGGGATAAACCCTTCTCCATATAAATTCATCTTATTAGCCTTAGGGCAAGAATTGATTTTGTGAAAATCATACCTTAGTCTCCAAAAGAATTCCTCTCTACATTATCTTTACAATCTCTCTACCTCCTCCTCTTCCAAAGGTTGGAGATTACTCATCCAACCCTTGGAATCCAAGATAATAACAAGGTTATTCTTGTGGTAGTATCAGTGATTGTTGAGAAGACATTTGTGTGAAGAACAAGAATAATTTTGAGAAGCTTGGGATTCTATGAAGGTAAGAATCGTTCATCCCTTTGATTCTCCTTTTAATTCATGCTAAATAGAATGTATATCCTATTACTTTCTGTTTTAGGATGTATATGCTAACAAGAATAATTTTCATCCCTTTGATCTCAAAATAAAGTCTATGTACTTCAATTAAGTCTAGAATTTTATAGATCAAATTGATGGGGTTAAACCTACAGGTTGTAAGTGGATCTACAAGAGGAAAAGAGGTGCAGACTTTTAAGGTTAGACTGGTGGCAAAGGGTGATGTCCAGGTTGAGGGAGTTGAATATGAGGAAACTTTCTCACATGTTTACATGTCAAAGTCTATCAGAATACTACTCCTTTTAATGCATGCTAATTATAATGTATATTTTAACAAGAACAATTTTCATCCCTTTGATCTCAAATTGGAGTCTATGTACTTCAATTAAGTTTGGAATTTTGTAGATCAAACTAATAGGGTTAAACCTACAGGTTGCAAGTGGATCTACAAGAGGAAAAGGGGTGCAGATCTTTAAGGTTAGACTGGTGGCAAAGGGTTACGACCAGGTTGAGGGAGTTGAATATGAGGAAACTTTCTCACCTGTTTACAAGTCAAAGTCTATCAGAATAATCCTGTCCATTGTTGTATATTATGACTATGAGATCTAGCAAATAGACGTAAAGACTGATTTTCTAAATGGTAATCTCTAGAAGACCATCTATATGCAATAACTAGAGGAATTCATTTACCAGGTCAAGAGCAAAAGATTTGCAAGCTTAATCGGTCCATTTATGATCTGAAATAGGCTTCTCGATCTTGGAATATAAGATTTGATATTTCAATCAAATCTTGTGGCTTTGATAAGAATGTTGATGAGTCTTGTGTTTACAAGAAAATCATCAACAGTTCAGTAGCTTTCTTAGTATTGTACGTAGATGATATCCTACTCATTTAAAATGATGTAGGTCTACTAAATGATGTTAAACTTTGGTTAGTGGCCCATTTCCAAAAAAAAAAGATGAAGAGTTGTAGTTGTTCTAACGCATCCAAATCTCCAAAGGATCATAAGAACAAAAAAAGTTGGTCTTGTCTCAGGCATCATATATTGACAAGATGCTTGATCTCTCT
>NW_024064267.1:0-4988 GCF_009727055.1 Benincasa hispida | reverse complement strand
TTTTTTTTTTTTTTTAAAAAAAAAAAAAACTAGTTAAGAAAAACGTATGGTGCACGTGAATCTTATAGTTTTAATTAAAGATTATAAAAAGAGTAGATTTTAACATGTGACAAATAAATATTATATAATTTCATTTTAATTTCTATAACCTATATCTTCCGTGAAGTAAAACATCAAACCATTTTTTTAATCTGCAAAAACTATATTTTATTATTTTAAATGATGAACATTCTTTCTTATCTTATTAAAAGGAACGTTACCTTGCTACTTTAAAATTTATCATAAAATTTCTTTCAAAGTGTTTTTTATTTTATGACTTGAGAGGACAATAACAATTTTTAATATAAGCTATAAACCTCATTAACACAACATACCTAAAAGTTAATAAAACTATAAGGTTATATATATTTTTTTTGTAAGTTTAAGGAGGAAAAAAAAATTCATTTATGTACATAACAGTTCTAGAAACGAAATTCTAAGAAATGGTAGAAAATGGACAATTATCTCCCTAGTTTTCTCAACTATATATATATATATATATATATATCCCTTTGTTCAATTATCTTCTCAAATACTAATTAATTGTCTTTTAAATCTATGGTCTCTCTTTGCACAAATTCAATATATGGAAAACAATATGTTAATCAATTGATTGAACGTGTTAGTTTCTATTAAATAATTTATTAAACATTAATGAAAATATTTTTAAAAAAGAAAGTAGCAAATATCGCTTTTAAAATGGAGATTTATTCTAATTAAATTGAGAGTTGATTACTAAGAGAATTCATAGGCATGAAACAATTTGACAATTTGAAGTCTCGAATGCATGAGTTTGGATAATCACTTGAAAGTTTGATGAACATTCTTTTACACTATGAGAATTGATCTGAAAATTAAATATGTCCCAATTGTGATTGTGAATAGTGAAGTTGAGGGAATTATAAATATATCGAATCATCAGGTAACAACCACTCGAATGCAGGAAAGCATAAAAGTGAAAGCTAATAATAGAATTGAGGATTAACCGTCAAATCTAACGGTATTTTAATCATTTGCTTAAAAATAGAGGATAAACCGGAGAAGTAAAAATTCTCCCACGTCTTTTAATATAGTAAAGATATATAATTTGAGATATAATTGAAAATTTGAAACTCAACTAACGAAAATTAAAAGGCATATTTTTCTTGAACATTTGTAGAATTAACAAACATTTATTCTCTAAGCTTTAGATTCTAACTACTATTTAGTAATTTTACCCTTGGTTTTGTAATAAATTAATCCATAAATTTTGATTTCTTAAACAACTTAAGTTTCTATATAAATTGAAATCTATAATGATTTAGTTTCTTTATGAAAATTGTTTTTTGATTTAATATAATTGCTTATATGGGTAGATGGACTAATTTGGAACCAAATATGAGTCATTACATAATGAAAATGGATTATTAAAGTTTGACGGTTTGGATGAAAAAAATGTTTTTCAAAAATGCATTTTCTTTTTAAAAATAAAAGTTGTTTATAATTAAAAATGACCCGTTTGATAACCACGTCGTTTTTTATTTTTTATTTTTGACAATTAAGTCTATTTTCTCCTATTTCTTACAATGATTTGTATCTTTGTTAGGTATAATGATTGAATTCTTGGTTAAATTCAAAAAACACAAACAACTTTTTAAAAGCTCATTTTTTTAGTTTTCAATTTTGACTTGTTTTTTAAATTATTAGTAAAAAAAAATATATAATAAATGAAGAAATTTGGTGAGGAAAGTAGTGTTTATAAGCTTAATTTTTAAAAACAAAAACTAAAGATAAAATGGTTACCAAACGGGGTCTTAAATGTTTGAATACATTTTTTCAAAAGCGTTTTAAACACAATTTTGTTTGATTTGCTCTACATACAAATAATGCTTCTACACAATTAAACACATATCTGTTGTTGGTTTTAGCGATGAGTGACTATGACCATATGAAAGTGAAAGCGAGAGAATATTTAAATAACTTTTATATATCATGAAAATTTAGGAGGAATTCTCAAATAAACACTCGAAAACACTTGTTTCGAATTTAGATTCAAGTTGTTAAGACAAAAACAATCCACACATATTCGTTAAAATTTAAAGATTAAATTTTGTTACAAGTTATAATATACATCAAATAAGTTGTTTAAGTTAAATATTGAATTTTTATTTTTATAAAAGTTCACAAGATTATTTATTTTTTATTTTATTGAAAATGAAAAATAAAAACACACCATATATTCCATGAATTTGCTTTTATTGTGGGAGGGGTGGGGGGTCCCTATGATGAGAGGGTTTGAAAGGCAATCTAACCTAATCCAACCATCATAAGATTCTCACCCCTAATGAATAATGTCTTTTAATGTTGTAATTGTGGGTGTCTCAAAGGACTGTCCTAAGTCCTAACTCATTTTCAATCATATTTCATCTTTCACTTAATTATACGTCTTACTAGTTCACGATTTTTTAAAATAATATTTTCTTGAAAGTTTTTAAATAAATCAAAATATACTTTTAAAAATAGATATAGAATATGTCTATGCGAAATTTTGAAACGGTGAAAATCACTTTTGTTAGATTCAAAACTACTCTCAAACGTGCATTTAATCATTCATAGCTAATTTCATGTTTTATTTTACACTTCTAATCACTATTATTATTATTATTATTATTTTAAATAATGATAATGTAACTGTATTGATTAGTTTTAAGATTTATTGAAAACACATAAACTTATTAAATATTTGAAATTTTTGGGTCAAAATTAAACAAAATCTAAAGGCCCATCTGGTAACCATTTTGGCCTAATTTAGCAATCATTTGATTTTTTATTTTTGATTCTTATAACTTAAGCCTATAAACACCTCATTCACTTTTTTTTTTCTTTGTTACCTATAAACTATTGTAAAAAATTGAGAGAAAATATGTTTTTTTTTTTTTTTTAAAAAAAATTTTATTTTATAAACTAATTACCACATCCGATTTTGGTTTTTTGTTTTTGAAAATTAAGCTTATAGACGTTACTTCCATTTTCAAATTTTTTTCTTTGTTACCTATAAACTATTGTAAAAAATTGAGAGAAAATATGTTTTTTTTTTTTTTTTAAAAAAAATTTTATTTTATAAACTAATTACCACATCCGATTTTGGTTTTTTGTTTTTGAAAATTAAGCATATTTCTTCTCAATTTCTACAATGATTTTCATCTTTCTTGAATAAAAATAGTCGAGTTTTTAACTAAATTCTAAAAGTAAAAACACGTTTTTTACCCCCAATTTCACAACATTGGTAAAAAGTGTATAATTAAGTAAAAAGAATATTTAAAAACTAAAAATTAGAAACCAAATAATTACGAGTCTAAGACAGCATTTGAAATATATTTTCAAGTGTTTAATTTAAAAAATAAATCATTTGAAAAGAAATTGAAATATTTATTAAACACGCAAAATAACTTTTCAAATATATTTAAATAAAAATAAATATTTTTTTAAAAAAATACTTTTGTTCTCACATCAATCCAAACGGATTCTAAATCAGACTCAACTGAGAAAAAAGGGAAACGACCTTTTAAATTATATGTGAAAAATAGAAGAGTAAATGGTCACCATCCATCCGTCAAAAAACCACTCACCCAATTGTGCTAGTTTATCTGTCCTTTATGTTTAGAGTGAGAGAATTTCAAAGATTTATACACCATACACATTAGATGTGTTCAACGACTAGATGAGGCCACATTGCCTCAATTTTATTTTTTCTTTTTTTTGACAAATATCTCTTTAGTCTATGACTTATTAATAATAACTACATTTAATCTCTACACTTTTCATTCTTAAAAATATATTTATTCTTTTAGTATAATATGAGATAGAAGATTCAAATTACTCGTATATATGTATATCAGTTGAGTTATGCTTAATTTAACTATTAAAAATATATTTGAAATGTCATTATGTAGTTTTTTTTTTCACGCTCATGTATTGTATTTTCGATTTTAGTCCATTTTTGTCCTTATGTTTTCAAAATTTTATTTTGATCCATGTATTTTTAACTCTAGATTTTGTATTTTCAAAATGTTCATTTTAATAATTGTATTTTCAAATTTTGATCCTTATACTTTTAGAATATCCATCCTCATTCCTTTTTCTTCTCCAATTCTTAGTTTTAATTAATTAAAAGTACATTGGAAACATTAGAAACCAAACGATATTACTGCTGAAAACTCATGAACTAAAATAGATTTTTTTTTTAGATAATAAAGACTAGATAAAACATCTAAATTAGTATAACTAAATATTTATTAAAAAAAAAAAACCTAGATAAGGTCACGTTTTTTTCCCAATTTTCCCTCCAATTTGTTATCTATATAAATATTATATATGCGATAAATTGCTCTCCACTTTACATAGCAACTCCCATGTATTATAGTTTATATTTGATTTTATTTATTTATTTATTTTAGTGCCCAAACGCATGCTTTCTCTTTGCAATTTCAACTCTCAAGTGCATCTCCATCGGTTTAATGTTTTGACTACATCCACGCCAATATTCTATTTCTTTCCCTTTATCAATCATTTTTCTAAAAAAAAAAAAGGTATTCTATTAAATTAATAAATTTTAAAGTGTGGTTAGTATAGTTTCTATAATGTTTTTAGATGATAAAAAAACATTTTTTATAAAAATTTTAATAAACAAAATGATATTTCAAGGTATCATTTGATAATGATTTTTTTTAATATATGTTTGTTGATTAACTAGTTTTTTTTTTTTTTTTTTTGTTAGTATGCATGGTTTTCACATTTCACCAATGCATGCATATATTTTTATCTTAAATATTCGGAAGCTATATTAGAGTAGGGTGGTGGATCAACTTTTTTGGTCTGGCGAATATGTGAGTCGAAGCAATAAACAATTATATTTAATAAATATTCTTAGTTTGGAATAACATCTTTCCAAATACACCTGGAACAGAGAT
>NW_024064266.1:0-6096 GCF_009727055.1 Benincasa hispida | reverse complement strand
CATCCTTGTTTCACCACAAAGATGTGGGAACGCGGACGATCATCGAGAGGTGTACGCTAAGGGAAAGTGGAACCGTAGTTAAATCTTTAACGCAATTAATGAACTTGCGATGTTTATATTAATTATCCTTTCTATTACTGTTTCATACATAAAGACTTGCCACCGCATAACACGACCCTTTGTATAATCTTCATAGTCAGTCTCAATCTCATTATCATATATTAGTATCCTGTATCTTGTATCATAATAGCTTAGGTTTACTTTTATCGCATTTTATTTTATTATCGCAACTTTACTTTACTGCATAATTCTAATTTATCGCAATTTAAATACCTATATAAACACAACTTTTTATTAATTGAAAAAACTTGGTCGCATATATCACGAACGTAATGCGTTAACTACGCAATCCCTGTGTTCGACCTCGGTTCACTCCGAGAAACTTGTGGTGGAATTATATTTGGTTTCAACGCAAGGAAACTTGTGACAACACATAGCATACTACAAGCATTTCATTAATAACGCATACGTCTAGAAGTAGTATCGCATATCATCGCATTACGCATACATCATCACATTATGCACTTACACGTCCCCATCTTCTTGTTGTTCGTGTGAAGCTATTCGTGGTAGACGACCGGGGTGTTACTGAACGATTGCCTGACATTCTAGCGAGAGCGCAAGGAGTCCATTCGTGGAGAGAGTGAGATTTGTTCTTAAGAAAGTCTTTAACTGGTAAGTCTTCGTTCTCTTGTTTATTTATCTGAAAGCATGCCAGCAATTTAGTTGTTTAATGGATATCTATTTGTGTGAATGTAAATGTGGAAATTCTGTCACAATTAATTGGAAAGATTCGCTTCCATTCATAGGTACTCTTGTATAAGAGCTCCTTCACTAAAATGATGGATCATACTTATGGGAAATTGTTAAGTAAGTTAAGGATTTCTTGACCAAATCAATGATGGCTAGTCGTTATAGGAGCAGAAGTTGTTCTGGTATTAATGACTGGTTGAGAATGTCTCAATTCAGATGAGGGATAAATTGGCCACCTTTCAGCGGCTTTTGTCCTAAACCTTTGAAGCGTCCTTGCGAAACTAAATGTCACATGGGGTTCATGTTAAGTTTGCTAAACTGTATTGGATGTTGTATGTTTTTCAACAAGTATTTGCTTAAAACTAAATGTAGGTCAATGTGTTTTTTGTTTTCAACAACATGTTTGATTTTTCGTTAAATTCCTCTAGTTTTACCGATTTCATACAGTGAAAAGAGTCTTGTAAAACGTATTTTGTGGTAAACGACCTTGAGTTTGTCATAGTTGAGGAGTGTCCTCAAGTCTCGACCCTTGATGCACCTCAAAGTTTTCGTAATGCATATGAGGTGTGGATGAAGGCTAATTCATTGGCCAGACTTCACATTTTTGCTAGCATACCTGATGCTTTGGCCAAAAGGGTCGAGAACATGGTCATTGCACGGGAGATCATGGACTCGTTGCAAGAATTTTTTGAAGGTCGATTCTTACTTTTTTAGCATAAAGGAACGAATGACAATACCAGTAGTGTCAGTTCCCAAGTTAATCTCCAGGAAGAGAAAGTAAGTGTTCCTGACTTTGTTGAAGTTCATCGACGAGAAGTGTTCTTTGAAATGGAACTTGTAGCTTATTTAGTTTCTGATATTGATTCCACTACTCTCCAAAAGAGGAGGAAGTTAAAGACTGCAAATATGATTTATTAGTCTTGGAGACGTGTTTGGTAGAGAATGATGATTCTTCCTGGATCCTTGATTTGAGTGCTACTAACCATGTCAGTTTTTCCAATCAAGGATTTAGTTCCTGGAAAACGTTTCCACAGGGAGAGATTACTCTTCAAGTCGGTATTGGTGAGGTTGTTTTAGCTGTTGCTGTAGGAAGGCTGAAGTTATTTTTGGACAAGAAACATTATCAGTTACTGGATAATGTTTTTGTAGTTCCTCATATCTATAACACAAAATTTTATGTTATATAAACTACAAGAAAGGTTCAAGTCCATACGATAATAAGGTTCTAGATATGCGTTAATAATGAATGTTCTTGTAGTATGTTGTGCATTACCACAAGTTTCCTTGCATTGGAACCAAGTATAATTCCACCGTAAGTTTCTCGGTGTGATCCGAGGTCGAACATAGGGATTGTTTGAGGTTATTACATTATGTTTGTGATACATGCGACCAGGGGTTTTTCAATTTATAAAAGAGTTTTGTGTACAAGTAATTAAACATGCGATAAAGTAAAGTAAAGCAGTAAAAATGTGATAATAAAATAAGTTGCGATAAAATAAATCTAAGCTAAGATGATACAAGATACAGGTTTATGATACAAGATATCGAGGTTGAGGCTGACTGTGAAGAATCTACAAAGATCGTGTTAAGCGGTGGCAAGTCTTATGTGTGAAGCAGAAACAGAAAAGATAATTAATACAAACATCGCAAGTTCTTTAATTGTGTTAAAGATATAGGTACGGTTCTGCTTTTCCCTTGGCATACACCTCTCGGTAATTGGTCGCGTTCCCACATTTCTGTGGTGACACAAGGAAAAACATAATGAACGCAAGGTTGCTTCCATCTCTGGAAGCACTACTCGCTTCAGTTAACGCATTCTTCTAACCTTCTCTCGACATATCAGAATGGCATCTTCACTTCTGCTCTCACAGGTGAAGATGTCGTCTAGCATGCCTTAGCTAAACAAATTTATCTCTTTATCACACATTAAGTTACTCGTTTAATTCATATTAATTACCAAGGGATTAAGAAAACTTCATAGAGAAAACGATTAATGGAGGAACGAAAATAGACAGAGAAGTTGAAACGGAAATGATCGAGACATTTAATAAAACTATTTAGTGTCTGATACATGATTTGTGAATAAAGGGATTAAGAAAATGAAATACAATTGATGAAATAGAGTTAGAAACAAATACAAATAAACGCCAACGTCTTGGAACCAATCCAGATAGAGATTTGCTTGTCGGCGTGGAAGGATCGTGCGGAAGGATGAGCTTCCCTCTCAGGCTTGCTCAACCAGTAGCAGGGATCTAAGCACACTGCTTCACGGCAGGGGTTTGGCATAATTGCACTGAGACTCACCTCTTGGCTTTGTCTCTTCTCTTCCCGGATTTCTTCCAATCAGTACTCAGCTCAGCCTCTCTCCCAATAATCTAGCATCAATTAGCCCTCGTATCAAGTATATCTTCTCTGAATTCTATGGGGGTATTTATAGGTGAAAAGCTTTGACTGTTGGCTTGTGGACCCCACTTATTGTTATGGAAATTCCAAAGATGGAGGAATAAATATTCCTTCTGTTATGCAATCAGACCGTCAAATCTGCACAACAATTAGTTGTACACGGGTCGCAATCCTCCGCATTTGTGTTGCTCAGCTGCATCTTTCGATCGGGTGCTCGCATGTGGTGTTGTTTTTATTACCGCATCCAGTTGAAATTCAGCTTGGGATCGACTGTCACATTTTGCCGTCCTTGCGTTAATCGTCTCTTCATTGTTGATTGACGGGCGCAATGTGACAGAGATGCATTTTTCAGTTTCTCGTTGAGTCTTGATCGCAAGCGGTGACTTGGTTTCCTGTAAAATAGAATAGAAAACCATCTTAATGATGTTAAGTGGGTGTATTTAAATAATTAATATTTATTGTATTTCTGAGCTAATTTTCATACAATTGACGCATATTTTGACTCTCTCTCTTTTGGCCGCAATATCTGAATAAGGCAGTGTAAATAACTTGTATTTCTACAAGTTATCACACCTCTAAATTTAGATATATGCTTGTCCTCAAGCATATCTTCTACTAAGGCAATAATGCTCAATTTCTATCCTATATTTTTGCGTCGATTGGTTGCTCCGAATGTTACATTTGCACATTTCTTAACAATGAAATTTCCTCCTATCCTTGCGAATTCTTAACAAAGCCCTATTTTATTCTTCTATATAACAAAATTCTACTCAAAGATGCTTTTCTTGTTTTTAAAATAGAATGTTTATCTCTTCTTTGTAAAAACAACTTGATATGTCTATATGCAGTGGTCAAACTTTGCGTCATTTACTAGAGACTGTTGGTCATGGTTACACCCTTCGTTTTGGTTTGTTCCCACAGATGTCATGCGAACGTCCAACTACGGTTGTGTGCCAATCTCAACTTTAACTCATGATATTCAGAGGAGTTGTCTCTTGCATTCTTTTATTTTTCTTTTCCATTTTTCTTTTTTCATATTGCGTTGTTCTTTGAAACACACCTTCGTTTTGGCTTGCTCCTATGGGTGTCAGACGAACATCTAACTACAAGTAGGCTCCTTCCACAACTAAACTCTTATCAATTTGGGAATATTTTTTAGGTTTTCCCTTACGCTGACATTGGAGTTTTGTATAATTTATTTTTTATTGTTTATTTATTTATTTTTTTTGGAAATATGAACGCATTTTCTTGAAGATCGCATATTCTTGATCTTATCTACTCAGACCTTCCCCACCCTCAAATTTAAAGATGAGCAAGGTCCTCATTGCGTTGTTTGGATAGACTAGACAAACACTTAGATGAAAATTTCAAAAAGAAGGTTTAAGCAGATCTTTGAAATATAAAAGGTAAAGTACTCTAAACTAAGAATTAACTAAGTGTTAGTCCGAATTTACAAAGTATGGGAAATGTTTCTAAGTATAAATATATATTACATCATAGCAACATAATGAAGAACGTAAAAATAAAATATCAGAATATCGCAAATATTGTCAAAGGATGATAAAGAAAAAGGCACAGACAAAAAAGAGTGAATATGTAATTTGTATTGAATATTAGCACAGTATACAAATAACTAAAAATTAGCGCAATACAAAATTGTTGCCTGTACAAAGAATCAAAGAATTTAATTAAATAATGAATTGAATAAAAAAAATATTGCAGAATGGCCGCCTAAAAAAAATAGAATGTAAGGATTATTGCTAAGGAGCCGGAGGGTTTCGCAGTGATGCAAAAGAAATCTCTTCAAAAAGCAAGTGTTGCCTGAGATGCGGGGGCACCAATGGACCATGAAGGTATGCTGTGAGAAAATTAAAGTATTCATGCAGAGTGCAACGATCGTATGAGTGTTGCGATGTATGTTGATCAGCGCCTCCCTTGATGTGGCAACACTGCGCTAAATATTATCAACTTGCTCCATTACTGCATCAAACCGCTGGTCGAAGTAGGCTTGTTGATTGAAGAGTTGTTGCTGTTGGAAGAGAAGTTGTTGTTGTTGGGTCAGAAGTGACCGCATTTCTACTAACTCAGCAGCCAGGGAGGTTATGGAGGGTTTTGCCTGCGATGTCTCGCCAGCATCGTTTTGGGGTTGGGCAAAGGTGCCTTCACCCAAATCGTGTGGCACATTAAGTTGCGACAGTGGAATGGAAGGTTGCGATGATGAGGCTGAGGGTGAAGTTAGGGCTACTGGGTGAATATTTGGAGAATTGAAAACGAGGAGAAGATTGGTAAAGTGTTCATGGAGTGGAAAAGAAGGTTGTAAGGGTGGGCCTTGAGGGCTTGGAGGGCGAATTACCAAGGGCAAAGGGTCCAAAGGTTCTGGATCATGCGTTGTTCACTCTTGGACCTTTTCTTTTCCCTTGTCTTCTCTGCGTGGTCTCTTAGGCTTTGGTTCCTGCGGTGCATTGAGGTCAATTGTGAGCCTCTTTAAGGGTAGCTCAGGGCAATGTGAGGAGTCTTTGAGGAGCAACCTCAAGATCTTTATGTTGATGTGGCCGTGGACTTCAGGCATAGGCTCTTCATTAACGCCTACGCCCATTGACAGACACAAACTTGAAACAATCCATGGAAAGAAGTATTGTCCTCGAATATACCCCACTAGTGCTCTGAGCTGTCTTACGATCACCCGCCCTACGTCAATCAGTATGCTGCGCGTGATGCAATATGCGGCCATGACTCGATCCCTTGATACAGTCTTGTCATGTGTGGTTGGGATCAGCCGCTTCTTGACCAAGTAGACCCAAAGCCTTCCCTCCGGAAGCAAAGACTTGGATGCCAGCGTGCGGATGCCTTTGAGTGAAACGGACCACTTCGTGCCCGGTT
>NW_024064265.1:0-2787 GCF_009727055.1 Benincasa hispida | reverse complement strand
ACATAGTCAATATCATCTTGTGTGTAAGTACCGAATGAACCTTTCATCTGTAGACAAGAAAATGGATCTTAACATATGACACTATAAATAAATTATATGAAATTATTTGAAATTGTATACATACTATGTCTAAAATCGACGTACTCTAAGACAATATTATGTCACACATAAACCGCATGACATATAATAACCACATTCCTCCACTCCTAATTGTTTAGGATGATGTGCATAAACATACAAAAAACATAGATATGGTAAATAAGGTACATATGAACTAATTTGTAACTCGCTTACAATCTCTCTTGGACAATATTATGGCACGCGTAAACCACATTCCACCACTCCTAGTTGTTTAGGACATTGTGCATAAACATACAAAAAACATAGATATGGTAAATAAGGTACATATGAACTAATTTGTACCTCGCTTACAATCTCTCTTGGACAATATTATGTCATATATAAATCGCATGACATAAACTGCATTCCATCTCTCCTAGTTGTTTAGGACATTGTGCATAAACATACAAAAAACACAGATATAGTAAATAAGGTCCATATGAACTAATTTGTAACTCGCTTGTAATCTCTCTCCTCTCTTCACATTTCCTTCTTTCCATTGGAAAATATATAGGTGCATCCCTTATTGTTCCTATCTTTGTACATCCCACCAAATTATGTAATCATAATTTGGCATGTGGCAATTTCTTCTTTATTCTTTTTTTAAATATTTTTTATATATGTGTGATGAGAGTTAATGATACATAAAGATTTGTGTATCTTTGGATGCATCAAGTATCACCTCTTTCAATTCCAATCCCTTTCACCATTTCCCTTGTCAGACGTCGACCCACCACCACCACCGTTGTACTCCTCTTCACATCAGTTTTAAAACTAAAAATACTACTAAAAAAACCTAAAGGATGATGGACATCTTGACCGTACAAGATTCAGACCTTCACAATTTTGTTTTGTTTTTTTTTTCCCCTCTCCAAAACAAGTATTTGAGGAAAAGAAAGAGAAAACTAAGAGGAGAAGAAGAAGGTTAAGACGACGACGGTGACAGTGATGGTGGCCGGCAAGGAAAAAGAGAAAAGGGTGGGAGAGAGGAGAGAGAATATTTTTTATTAAATTTTTAAACAATAAATTAGGTGCATGTCTAGCTACACTCATTTTTTTGAAGTGCTCAAATGTCCAATCAAAAGTTGTCATGTGATAAGTTTTTATTTTTTGAAAATTTGTAATCGAAGGGGGTGCTGAAGATGAATGTAGTCTAGATTACGCTCCAGTGCTACTCATTTTTTTATATGGCGTATGTCATCACCTCCATTAATAATTAATGATTTCGACCAAATTTGACTACTTTTAAAATTTCAAGGACCTGGATTGTTCTCATTTGAAATAATTATGGAATAATCTTGGACAAATCTAGCTCGAGGGGTTAAAAGTGTAATTTATGAGTTATTATTTTAAGTACATAGAGTTATTTAATTAAGATTAATTAGTTTTAATGTACTACAATCAATATAATTAATAATTTAGATATATTAATAGAAATTTATTACATACATTATCGAAATCATTTTAACAAATAAAAAATTTGAAAAGGAATATCATGTGTACTGAAATTATTAAATATTAACTAACTTTTTTTATTAGTGACTTAAAATTAGTTACATTAATTTGCATAAAATTTATGTAAAAAAGAAATCAATCTATATTCTAAATATTGTAGGTTGGTTAATAATTGCAACTCTAAACTAATTATATTAATGGAACCCCCTTTTTCATTATAATAATATGGGAGGATGTTGATTTGACCATATATGACCTTTTAATCAAGGATATAATTTTTTCTTTGAATTTATATGATTCAAATTTTTTTTAACCTTTTCCCATAAGTTTTAGGTTTCTTGCCAACAAATATCTTGTGCCGTAACAAATTAAAATTGTGCAACTGTGTGTTTATTTTAACAATACGTAGGATGGAGAGATTAATCTTAGGTATTGAGATTGATAATACATGTTTATGTCAATTGAGTTGTATTGATATTTGTCATAACACTATGCATGTGCATGAGTTGGTTTGAGAGATTTTTTTGGACCAATCCGAAAATTTGTATAAGTCAGATTGGCTACCCAAATGACCCGAATAAAGTCATTAACCCAATACAACAAACCCTTAAAATTCCGATTGGGTTGTCAAGTCGTCCTATTTTTCCTATCAAACTTGAAAGCAGAACATTGAAGTAGAATCCTTCGAAGAAGAACGGCTGAATGTTGAAGTTGGCGAATGGAGAGCGAAAACAAAATGGCTAGATGTTGAAGCTAATGAATGGGAGTTGGAGAAGACGAATTGAAAGAGGGAGAGACGAACATAATCAAAATATATATATAATTCGAATGGGTTGGGTTAACCTGAATTTTTCAAAAATGTAATTCAAGATACAATCCAATTCAATAAAAATAGAAAAACTTAACTCAACCCAACTCTTATAATTTGGATCGGATAGTTCAAATTATTTGAATTGTCGAGTGATTTGAACACCTACAATGTAGTAGAGCCATATATAAAGAAAATAATGTTAGAAAAAAAATTTATTCAGATATATTAGAACTAATTAGAAAATAATTTGATTTTTTGTTGTCTAAATAGAATAATTAAAAATCAACGTAGTAATAGTAAATTATGTTAAAAGACAATTGAAAATTTATTTATCTCAAATTTATGGGCATCATCAAGACTACACCAACATTCTATCAGTTTCATGAAACAAATATCTTCAA
>NW_024064264.1:0-1006 GCF_009727055.1 Benincasa hispida | reverse complement strand
ATTGTATAGGATGCCCCCACTCCTTATTTCATAACATGTACAAATTAGGATCACTTCGTTTGTAGCACTTTACAACTTCTTGTAACAACTACAGAGTGGCCGCATCCAATAGTGTTACCAGAATAAGGCACCCAACCTTATTCATGTATAATAGATCATTTTGACAATTTACTCAAAACTGATCCACTTTTATGTCTCTACATAAAGTTCAAGTATTCATGTAATAGTCATGGATCTTTTAGTTGATTGGATTTATTTCTAAAATGAAATAAGCAATTCATATATTCAATAACAACTTATTGAATTTTTCACAATAAGTTTTATTGTTTACAAACCACGAGTTTTAGGACATAAAACCCAATATGTCAATCTTGTGCTTACACTAGAGGACTGTTCAGAGCTTTCCATTGTTCATACCACTGAGGTTGAGTTCATGGAGAAATTTTACCCTTTCGACAGTAATGTTGATGTTTATCCCATGCCATGTCAGGAATAAGTTAGTGAGGTAAAGTATGACCCATGCTTCAGTTCAAGGAGTCTCAGGTAAAAGAGTTAGAGGCTTCCAAGACTCGATCTATTCTTTCGACCGACATTTCTTACATTTTTTAATATTGCTCATCTTTTCCTTGCAAGTTAGTTGAGTTAGTTGAGTTAGATTCTTTATTTTCAGAAGAGTCAGTCCTTGAGTCTTTTATTTTATATCCTTTTTTTTATACAAATCTAAAAGTTCACTAATTCGACCCATCTGGTTCGTTTTAAAAGATGGGAAACTTTATAGTCTTACCGAGCTATATTGACTCATCCAATAAGGGACTAGAGAAATATGAGAATTTCTTTGTACCTTGATAGGTGACAGTTCACTGAGCAACCGATGTTAAAAATTTGCCCTACCTAAAGGAAGTCAAGTGAATAAATTTTCTGCTTTCTTTTATTGGTTCCTTAGTTTAACTTTTTCTTTTTCTTTTGTAGGTTCCTCTCTTTGGTCCTTAAAAGAGGAAACAAACAT
>NW_024064263.1:0-3104 GCF_009727055.1 Benincasa hispida | reverse complement strand
ATTTCTTGTTTTCAAATTTTTTGCTTCTTGCCTTAGTTATTTTTTTAATCTTTCCAAATTGCATGATTTAATTTTTAGTGTGTTATTTAAATTTATCCTTGATTAAATTTTCTTTAAATTTGAAGTTATCATAGCTTGCATGATTTAAGTTTTGTCTTGTATAAATTTCTTTAATCAAATTAGTGGGTTAACTTTATTCAACATTGTTTGAAGATAAATTATTTTAGAAAAAAAAAATTGGTAGTCAACTCTATTCACCCCCTCTAGTATTATTGTCTTTAGATCCTACAATTAGTATCAGAGAAGGTAGCTCAGTTTTCTTATTTCAAAAAGGTTTTGTATTTTTTCTTGATTTTACATTATGTTTTTTTTTTAATCTTATTAAATCTAGAATTTTTCTAACTTTTGCAAAAAGTTTGAAAATTTGAGTTTTAAAAGCTGTTTTCATTAGAAATTTTTTGTCTTGAAAATTGGTTATTAAAACCTTATTTTTTTTTTCTCTACTTCTTAATCTTTGAAATCTTTTTGATTAAAATCTAAATTTTGGAAAAGTATTTCTCTTCACAAAAATCTTTTTTTTTTTAAAAAAAATTATTATATTCTCTTCCTCTTTCGAAAAACTTAATTGTTCGAGCTTATGACAACTACTGGAATAAATGGGAATGGTGAAAGTCAATCTACCACTAGGCCACCTTTGTTTGATGGAAATAATTATGCATGGTGTAAAATTAGGATGAGAATTTATTTGATTTCTATTGACTATAATCTATGGGAAATTGTTTTTAATGGTCCTTTAATTCCTACTAAGATACTCGATAATAAAGATATTCCTAAGGAAGAAAAAAAGTTTAATGATGAAGATAAAAAGAAGTTTTCTATTAATGCTAAAGTCATGAACTGTCTGTTTTGTGCTTTATGTCCTGATGAGTTTAATCGAGTCTCTGCATGTAATTCTATTAAAGAAATTTGGGATATGCTTGAAGTAACTCATGAAGGAACTAATCAAGTTAAAGAGTCAAAGATTAGCATGTTAGTTCGTAAATATGAATTGTTTAAAATGGATGCAAATGAAACTATATCTGAAATGTTTACTCGGTTCACGAATATTGTTAATGCTTTGAAGGGATTAGGAAAATCTTATACCACCTCTGAAAATGTGAGAAAAATTCTTAGATCATTGCCTAAGAGTTGGGAAGCTAAGGTGACGGCAATCCAAGAAGCAAAAGACCTCTAAAAAATTCCACTGGAGGAGCTCGTTGGATCTCTCATGACACATGAGATAATTATGAAGGCCAATGTAGAAGAAGATGTCAAAAAGAAGAAGAGCCTAGCATTAAAGTCCACTCAAGTTCAAGAGGACTCTGAAACGGAAGCTGAACTAAATGATGAGGAGTTCGCTTACTTGACCAAGAAGTTCAAAAAGCAATTTAGGAAAATGAACTTCTCAAAGAAAGTCAACAATCAAGAAGGCAAAGGAGAAAAGAGCAACAGAGATACAATCATCTGTTTTGAATGCAAAAAGCCCGGACACGTGAAGTGGAACTGTCCTCAAAGAAAAGCCATTTCAAAGAAGAGCAGGAAGGCCATGAAAGATACTTAGGACGAAAGCGATGAAAGCGATTCTGAAAGCGAGGAAGAAGTAGCAAACCTGTGCGTTATGGCTTTTGGAGACGACGACGATGACGATGATGAGGTAAGTCCTGAAAACCTTACTTTTGATGAGCTCATTGATGCATATAATGAAGTTAAAATTGAATTTGAAAAACTAGGTTACAAATATATGTCTCTTAGGAAGAAAAATGCTAAATTAGCTCTTGAAAATAATAATTTATTAATTGAGCTAGATAATCTAAAGGAGAAAAATGAGACATTAGGAAAAGATCTAGATTTATCTAAATCAAATTTCCATGCTTTAAAAGAAGAGTATAAATTATTAGAAAATAAAAATTAAGATATTTCAGCTACTCTTTTAAAGTTTACAAATGGGAAAAAGAATTTAGATATCATGATGGGTAAGCAACAATGCATATTTGATAAAAGTGGCTTAGGTTATAAACCTCACCAAAAACAAAAGAAATTTACAAACTACTTTGTCAAAGAAGGTTCTATTATTTGTCATGCATGTGGAAAACATGGTCATAAAGCTTATGCATGCAATTTAAGAAAAATCAATATTATGAATGAAAAGAGATTGATTCCTAAATTTTTGTTAGCTAACCCCCAAGGACTCAAACAAATTTGGGTACCTAAGGTTACATCTTGAGAATTAATTCTCTCAGGTATGTTTAGATCCATAAAGAATAAGTGGTACTTGGATAGTGGATGTTCAAAACATATAGCTGGGGACCACACAAAATTCACATACTTAGAAAAGAAATATGGAGGATACGTTACCTTCGGTGACAATAAAAAGGGTAAGATTGTTGGGAAAGGTAATATTAGTAACGGTTTAAATTTTCTTATTGAAAATGTTTTGTTAGTTGATGGTTTAAAGTATGATTTATTAAGTATTAGTCATTTATGTGATAAAGAATATAGAGTAATTTTTAGTGATAAAAATTGTATAATAGAAAATGCATGCGATGGAAAAGTTCTGTTTGTAGGAAATAAAGATAAAAATATTTATACTATTGATCTAAGATTGTCCTATAGTAGAAAATAAACGTTTATCTGCATTGCATGAAGATTTGTGGTTATGGCATAAAAGGTTAGGTCATGCTAGCATGCATTTAATTTCAAATATTTCTAAGAAATCCCTTGTTAGAGGTCTTCCAAAATAAAACTTTGAAAAAGATAAAGTTTGTGATGCTTGTCAAATGGGTAAACAAACTAAGTCTTCTTTCAAAATAAAGAAAATGATTTCTACTTCTAGACCTTTGCAACTGTTACATATGGACCTTTTTGGACCTACTAGAGTTGCAAGTCTAAGTGGAAAACATTGTGCGTTTGTTATAGTTAATGATTTTTCGAGATTTACTTGGGTTTTATTTTTATCTCATAAGGATGAAGCTTTAAAATCTTTTATTAGCTTTTAAAAAAGAATTCAAAATGAAAAAGGTTTTATGATTTCGAAAATTAGAAGTGATCATGGAGGAGAATTTGAA
>NW_024064262.1:0-1172 GCF_009727055.1 Benincasa hispida | reverse complement strand
TCCCAAGTTGATGTTGTTTTCCAGACTTCACTGTCCACTACGTTCTCTTTGAATTTCTATGATCAACGCATGGATTTTGCTCTCAACGCAATGTTTACTCAGCTTTCCCACTCTTTTTAATGTCTTTTTGAATTGTGGTCTAGAAAAGAAATCCTTGGCCCTATTTATAGGCGTCCAAACACTCTCCAAGTTCGAAACCTCCTACTTGGCTGCATGTCCAAGTGTTTCTTCCTCACATTACCAACACAACTTTTGACCAATGCAATCTAAGTGTCCTTCTCCTACATGGCCAACGCATGGGGCTTAATTTGCATGTCTCCTCATGCACCCACCTCAAATCCTTAAGGCTTAAGGTTTCTTCCCAAGAAGACACATGTTTGATGACGTCCTCTATGTGAGCTCATCTTTCATATGCGTCCACAACACTTGGATGTTCAACGTATAGTGCCATCAACGCATAGTCCATAATCAACGCATAGCAAGCCAACTCACTTAGTCACCGCAAGTCCTAACCATCGCAAGAGTCAGCCACCACCAACGCATAGGATGGCCACTCGTTCTTGATGCATGGCTCACTAAGTATCACCACAAGGCTCGCTCGGGCGCATGGCGCTTGGCATAGGCGTTGGTCACCGATGCATGGGCGTGATGCATGGGCGCTGGGCACCCGCTCGCAGGGCTCGCTCAGCCACATGGGCGCTTGGCATGGGCACTCGATGCATGGGCTGGGCGCTTGGCAGAGGCACTTGGCATGGGCGCTCGACGCATAGGCTGGGTGCTTGGCAGAGCCGCTTGCCACCCTTCGAACACATGCCTTGCCCGTGTCTTTGCCTACCCTTGTGCCATCCAACCTTCCAACGCATCACTTCAATTTCCCTTCCTTCAGCCACATACCACCACCAATGCATCCATCACAATGCCTCTAATGCATCAACACAACCCTTCCAACGCATCCATCACACAATTTTGTACTTAGCTAAATTTTCCAAGTTTTTCCCCAAAAGTCGAGCTTCCAAATGTCCTCTTTTCTTCTAATTTTTCACCTTTTTTTCTACCATTCCACACTAGTTTCCACATCAACCTACTCACCACACTAATCTCAGTAGGGAACATACTCAAGTAGAGAAATTAGGATTCGGGGTTCACATTTACCTTCCCTTTATGAAAATTTC
>NW_024064261.1:0-6300 GCF_009727055.1 Benincasa hispida | reverse complement strand
CGGCTCGTGGAAGTTCTAATCATCCTGAGGATGCATATAAGGCATCTGGAGGTTGTGGATTTCTGCTGAACATGGATTTTTCTAAATAAGTGTCGAGTGTGTTTTTTTTTTTTCCATTTGTTTTTCCCCGCCCATATATTCATTCAGGTATCAATTTTCTTATTTATCATATGATTAAAAATAATATTGTGATATGTATTTCTTCTCTTTCAGTTATGAATTATTTATTTTATTTTTTTTAGAATTAGAATTATTTTATTTTTAAAAATTTAAATTATATATATTATTTTTTGGTTGGGAAATCAAATAAAGTATAATAAGCTATTTAACGAATCATATATCAAAATAATTTGTTATATTATTAAATTATTTAATTAATATAATTAATCATTCATAAGGTATTATTGAATTTATTAACATTCAGATCCAGCCAAGGATTTCTTTTCCCAAACATAGACATTAAGTATTTCATATGTATATTACGAAATAATTGCTTGAAAACGAACTGATTATTAAGGAGTAAACATGCTGTATTTCGGGTTTATAATTTAACTGTAAATTTTGGTTATTACATTCAAGTTATCGCTTAGTTTGTAAGGGTTTGAATTTGGATTTGTCGATTTTGTCTTATTAGTTAAGAGAATTTCAATTTTTTCCATGAAGTTTCATTTAAGTTTGTCTAGGTTTAAGGATTCATTGACTTTTACCTTTCTTAACCCTTATTTCAGTCATTGATGTAATTATTAATGTTTTGTAGATATTTGATGAAATGTTGATATTGTTATTAGTGATAATTTAGTGACTTATTATATAATTGTTTTTTTCATCGTAATTATTTAGTAGTAATTAACTAAGTAAAGTGGGTATCTAGTGAACATTGAGAGGTTAATTGATAACTCTTGAAAATAAGGTGATGCGTTGAATATAAATACTAATATTTTATCATGGATAACAATTATGGGAGATGCTGATTCTGATAATATATGATAGCCTATTTAACTGAAATCCAGACTAATACACTGTAGTGTAATTATTGGTATTTAATCGTAGCCTAGTTGAAATTTATTATTACTGTATTGAGGAAGAATAATGTATTTTTCTTTTTTCTTCGATATCTACTGTTCTTATGATTTCATTTGTAAAAATAAAACTATATGGACCATATAGAAAAATGGTCTTTTTTATGGATGCATTTATTATAATGGTAATGTGATATAAAATTAAGTAATTTAAATATGTTATTTGGTTATTTATTAATTGAGTATATATTTATGAACATTTTTCTCTGACTAGAAATTTCAGTATTATCGATTTATCATATATATAATAAGAGAGAGTATAAATAAAAAATGTGTAGATTAGAGATGTATCACCAATAGATTTGTTATGTGTTATTATTGTTAATGAGCAGTGTGGCTCATATATATCATGATATATCTTAAAGATATTAATTTTTTCTACTTTTATGCTAGTTAAATAATTTCCTGTATATTTCATGAGTCTTCTATTTTTGAAATTATTTTAAATCATCAATTAACAAAAATCATTAATTGATGGTATATATTAATTTTATACTGTTTATAAAATCAGAATGTCCATATATTATATATGTCCATAGTGTTTCCCTTTAGTAGAGTAAAGTTTTGGTGAGGCTAACTTAGTTCAATATGAATTTCGAGGTAATTTGGTTTGTTTTCTATATCGATACTATGTTTGTTAATTTTAATTCACGCTGATACTATTGATGGGAAGTGATAATTTTTTAGAACATTGTATACGAATTTGTTAATTGTAATATTAGTTCTATTAGACTATTTGGTGATAAGATACGTTTAGTGATGATTTATTCAAATTTGATAGATCTTTATGGTACATTTTGATGTCGATAAAATGGTTTGTATTGTGGTTATTGATGATCATCGTATTTCTAAAATATAAACGTTAAAATGTTTGTTAAATTTGGTAATCTTAGACCTCAGAGGACAAGTTTTAATGAGATGTCTGATTGTAATTCCAATGAGCAAGTATGGTATCTTCGGAAGGTGTTATTTAGATCGAGAATGGTTGAAGACATTTTAGTGGAAGATTTGGATTACGATTTACCAATTACTCCTTTTATAGTTTTGGAGGTTAGTTTTTGAAGATTATAACACGAACTAATATTCGAGTGTTTGGTGTGATAATGTTCACTTGTGCTCCTCTGATTAATTTTTCCTATTAAAATGTATTGTATCATGCTATGTAGTTAGTGGCCCCAAGATTTATTTATATTTATCCCAAGAATGTTTTATGTTGTGTGTTTTTACTTATATAATCCTCGTGGTGATGTCTGTTCTTAGAAGGAAAATAAAAAAAAAAAATTGATTGGAACTGTTATAAGGACTATCTGTGCTTCATACTCTATCATCGATATATATAATTGATTTTAAATGAAATCAAGGTGTAAAGATCTTTTGTTTTTTTCACCATATTGGGCGATCTCCGTTCAGGCGGTCGTGAGCGGTGCTTCTGAGTTCATGTGTTTTGACTCGTACGTGAATAGGTTGTCGGTTCGCTCGCTCGAACTGACATTTCAGGGTATTTTGCATTATAAATGTATGTTTTGAAGACGGTCATAGCCTTAAATAGTAGATTCGTTACTATGTTATTAAAATAATACGATATATAATGGCATCTTTGGTTTATTTTTTGCATGTTATCAGGTCTTTCGGGAGAAGTTTTCATTCGGCATATAGTCTCTATGAATGATTTATTATTGTGCTTTTGTTACGATTGGATTCCGATTGCTTTTTCTTATCTGATTTAGTGCAACCTTGAGCTTTGAAGCATTAGTAAGCGATCTTTTCAAATATTTTAAATATTACACATCGGATATTTCAGTAATGCATCATTTTGATTCGAATAGATTGTAAGAAATACGTATCGCGTATGCAAAAACATGGGCCTAACGATTAGAGCGCAATTTCTTTGTGAGTATGGAATTCCTTATAATCACTTTAAGTCTTTGTTAATTCTAATAAATTAGACGGATCAATGAATCTATATTACATGATAGTTTTGTAGTATCTATAAAGAATGGAGTTTTCGTCTTATCAAGTATGAAACTATATGCAAGCTTATCGTGGTTAATGATCTGGTATTGTAGTGTACCATTTAAATAATCTAGATCCTATTTTTAATGATATTTATAGGCACAGATATTTAGAGGTACTGAAACAATCTCTTGCATATGTAATATCGATACAGGCAGTCTCACTTGCTTTTTTGGAGATTAACTTACCTGACCGTGTGTATGTATTGTGTTTTGCCATATACAAGGGGTAGAAATAAATTGGTATTCGCCGGATCAACCATCAAAACCTTTTAGAGAGACTTGAAAACTAACTCGTAAGCAATGAATTAATGATGGGAACTTGAATATTTATTCATGTAAGTGGTAAGATTAACGAGCAGTTACATCATATGATAATTGTTCTTTTATTAAGTGTGCAATTAGTATAAAAAATTCCGAGTGAGGCAATTTCGGTCTTTTGCAGATGTTAGGGAAAGACTAACTTGCGATGATAATGGAAGACATATAGTAAATTGATTTTTTGATTGTGGCAAACTGTTTTCATTTGTGGGAGAGATCGACTCATGCTAGGTCTTCAGTAATTGAAAGTAAAATCGTTTACATCTGTGATAATTTGAAATTATGTAGTCGTAAGCCGTTTTCCGAAATGAACGTCACTGCTATCCATGAGCACAAATATAGTTGTAATATTCATTCTTTTTATCAATAGTGTGGGGTTCTGGTATGCAGCAAGAGGAATCGTAAAGTTGTGAGTAATTCAATAACTGCTTCTTTATTGTGTCTTGGTCTATTTTTGGTATTGAGTGGTCATGGAATTGAGCGAGAAAGTATGGTTGAAGCGCAGCGGTTAGTCGAGAAGATTTTGTTTGTGTGCTTAGGAAGAAGTACGAAGTGAGACGAGTAAGTATAGTATTTCATCCAAAATATCAAGTTACAATCAAAATTGTTTTTTAGTTAATGTTCAACTTAGTTGGTATATTCAAGGGAGAAATACATGACAATATAATATTAAATACTCCATTGTCTTATCAGTTTTTATTCTGACTTCTTAAACCTTTCTTATTGATGATAGTAAAATACAGATTTGTCGAAGGAACTTTATCGATTGGTTTATTGCAGCATGGTAAAGCACTAAAAGGTTTGAAGATATAAAGAAAACAGAATAGGACAGTTATAGTAAACTTTAAGTTTATATTAGTCTTTATATAGAAATTACAGAGTTAATTTAATTTTATATTTTGCTACATTTCATTTATAATTTGTTTCATATTAATAACATAGTATGAATTTTATTTATATACATAATTTTATAATTTAATCAAAGTTTTCTAATCATCATTATAATTATAATTGATTATTGCTTAGTCATAAATTATGAATTGGTTTTTTGAAACAATAGGTGATTTTATATATGACAACAAGATAGATTTAAGTTCTCGCTGATTTTTTATGTGAATTAATTTATTGTTTTTGATGTTCAAAAATCGAAACTAAAGTTCATAGCTTTTTAAACTATCGGGTATGATATTAGTATGCATATTCGAGATATTATATATAATTGTAGTTATTTTATAACCATTATAAAATAAACAACAACTATTATATTATTAATAGTTATATATTAGATCAAAAATACATATTAGGAGTTTATGATGGAGAAGTATTGATGAGCATAACTTTGAGAAATTAGAACGTAATTTTTGATATATTAAGCTGTGGATGTAAACAGTTGTCGGTCTACTTTCGATCTGTATAAAATGATGGTAGGTAGATTCATTATACCAATTTATCAATAAGCAAGTAAAGTTTTTGAGACTCGAAAATTGTGTTTACTTACTCTCTCGCATATATTAAGTTTCCGGTTTCAAGTGATATAAATCTGGTCGTGCTATTTGGTGCTGCTGCTTTAGCATATTAACTTTTCAATAATTCCCTAGGGGGAAGGTCTATGACACTGTGCAATTGAAATTTATACGAGAATCTCCACATACCCAATCATCTTATATTACTGCAAAACAAACATGATATTCAGATGCATGACCACTCCATGGGAATCTTGGATTCTACGAAAAAAAGACCCCTAAATATGTACCATTTTGAAACCTAATTATCAAATATATGCTAGACTTAAAACCTAGGGTCCAAAAGGTATTTTTCCTTAAATGACAAAGAAAATTGAATTTTATAATTATTGTATAAAAGTTGCATTTAAAAGTAAAAATAATAAATTAATGTTGAATGTTCAGAGATTTTGAACATGATAAAAAGTAATTTTATTACCCAATCACTTCCAATCAAATTCGACATAATAACTATTACAATTGCCTTATCATACGCACTCGCAGACTGATATTCTATATTTATTGTATATTTACATTTTTTAAACTTCAAGGAAACCTTTTCATACGCACTCGAAGACTGATATTGTTTCTTAATAAAGTTCTTTCAATTTTGAATATTGTTATTTTATTTTTTTTATCGTTTTTTGTTTTTTATATGATGGAGCTATCAAGAAAAGAAGAAAAATATTTGTTAACATTTAAATGCATTGTTATTATCTTACCATATATATGCCTTTAAAAACGGCTTACCACAAAAAGAAAAAAAAAAGGAAGAAGAATAGGGAAAAAAAAAAAAACGTCTTACTATATATATTTGAAACAACCCTACCATATATATGAACATGCAATGATTCTAATCATTGAAGATAAATTAATGTTATCTTAAACATAAGCTTCACCAAAGTCTTCATTTTTCCTTTTAAAACGATCTAATCTCTCTAGTTTCAATTTTATAATAATTTATAACTAATCTAAAATTTATAATGATTTAATCCTTATATTGTCAAGATTTAATAGAATTTCTTGATGCAATCATTATTGGCCTTATGTAATGCTCTTAATTCTAATCCAAAAACATCTCACCACAAAAAGTATAAAACGAAGAAAAGAAAAGGAAAAAAACGTCTTAGTGTATATATTTGAAGCAACTTTACCATATATATGTACTACATGCAATGATTCTATTATTATTATTATTTATTTATTTCAATCTACTTATTAAAGAAAAATTTATGTTAACTTAAACATAACTTAAACAACCACCAAAGTCTTCCTTTTCTCTTTTGTTAAAAATGTATTTTGGTTTCAAACAACAACTAACAAATTAGTGCCTTAACTTTTGTTTTAAAATTAATGATCTAGCTTTTCTAGTTTAAATTTTATAAC